>NC_079164.1:81262513-81485013 GCF_947568905.1 Ostrea edulis | reverse complement strand
ACATTGAAGATGTGTATGTGTCTTTTTGAAAGTGATCAGACAATTTTCAAAAAATTTACATGTAGTTGAACTTTGTCATTTTTTAAGCATTTCTTGAATAGACGATACCTATTTTGTGTAATCAACTCCTCTTACACCACTTGACGTTCCTCAAACTTTGTACAATTGATTGTTATGGATACATTAAGATGTATGCGTGTCTTTTTGAAAGTGATCAGACAATTTATGAAAAATTTATATGTAATTGGGCTTTGTCATTTTTAGCTCACCTGAACCGAAGGTTCAAGTGAGCTTTTCTGATCACATTTTGTCCGTCGTCCGTCTGTCCGTCCGTCTGTAAACTTTTCACATTTTTGACTTCTTCTCCAGAACCACTAGGCCAAATTCAACCAAACTTGCCATAAAGCATCCTTGGGTGAAGGGGATTCAGATTTCTTCAAATGAAGGGCCATGCCCTTTTTCAAGGGGAGATAATCAAGAAAAGGTAAAAATAGGGTAGGGTCATTAAAAAATCTTCTTCTCAAGAACCACTGGGCCAGAAAAGATGAAATTTATAGATAAGCTTTATTAAGTAGTGCAGATTCTAAATTGTTAAAATCATGGCCCTTGGGGGTCGGATGGGGCCACATTAGGGGATCAAAGTTTTACATACAAATATATAGGAAAAATCTTTAAAAATCTTTTTCTCAAATACCACTGAGCCAGAAAAGCTGATATTTACATGAAAACTTTCTGACATAGTGCAGATTCAAGTTTTCAAATCATGGCCCCCGGGGGTAGGATGGGGCCACAAGGGGGGATCAAAGTTTTACATACAAATATATAGGAAAAATCTTTAAATATCTTCTTCTCAAGAACCATTGGGCCAAAGAAGTTGACATTTACATGAAAGCTTTCTGACATAGTGTAGATTCAAGTTTGCAAAAACTATGGCCTCCAGGGGTAGGTTGGGGCCATGATAAGGACTAAGGTTTTACATGCAAATATATATAGAAAGTCTTCTGATATGGACCAAGGTGACTCAGGTGAGCGATGTGGCCCATGGGCCTCTTGTTTAAGCATGTTTTGAATAGATGCAACCTGATTAAAATCAGACTTCCTATCTGTGCCATATACTCTGCATAAGAAATTTAGCTGACATAACCGACTAGGGGTCATGTTCACGTGAACTTTATGTTTGCCGATTTCAGCGCGTCGCCTATGAAATCTTTGGTGTTCACAATTCAAGGAATATGGCTGCGATTATTATAATCCCCCCCCCCCCGCGAACGAAGCTCTGGGGAGTATATAGGAATCACTCTGTCTGTCCGTCCGTCTGTCTGTGCAGATTCTTTGACTTAGGCATACCATATTTGGCACACAGGTAGATCACCATGAGACGATGTGTCGAGTACCTTCATGACCTCTTTATGACCTTGACCCTTGACCTCAAGGTCAAAATTAAAGGTTTTTTACAATGGATTCGTGTCCGGGCCATAACTTCTTTGTTCTTTGACATAGGCATACCATATTTGACACACGAGTGTATCACCATGAGACGATGTGTCATGTACCTTCATGACCTCCATATGACCTTGACCTCAAGGTCAAAATTAAAGGTTTTTACAATGGATTCGTGTCAGGGCCATGACTTCTTTGTTCTTTGACATAGGCATATCATATTTGACACATGAGTGTATCACCATGAGACGATGTGTCGAGTATCTTCATGACCTCTATATGACCATGAACTTTGACCTCAAGGTCAAAATTGATTATAGCGTTTTGACATAGTCATACCATAAGACATGGGTGTATCACCATGAGACTGTGTCATGTACATTCATGACCTCTTTATGACCTTGACCTTTGATCTCAAGGTCAAAATTATAGGTTATGCCATGGATTTGTGTTCGGACTATATCTTCCATTTTCTTCTACAAAGGCATACCATATTTTTACACTCAGGAAAGAGGTAATTTATACCTATTAACAACACCTTTTGGGAGATTGGGGTAAGCAGGGGGTATTCTTAGTGAGCATTGCTCACAGTACATCTTGTTTGGTTTGAAAGAAAACACATCACAGCTAGATGTGACATCACAATGCTCCGTTTACGTCAACTGTTATTTTATTCCTTGCGTTAATTAAGTAAATCATCTTGAAAACTATTCAATTCGTACCCATCCCTATTCATACATAAATTGCAATTCACAATTAATTTAATTGGGGTGTATTTTATATCATACTGTTGTTTTTATGAACGGAATAGATAAGGCATTATTGCGAAAGTTTGAAATTCCTTATGTGAGATTATACAATTTTATAGTGTGGAATAAACTTTATGGGAGAGAGATTACTGCTACTTGTTTACGAATTGCCGGGAACCACCTAAATAGCTATCATTGACTCTATGGCGCAATCTGACTGGCTGATAGTTCTCATGAATATTCCAAGCAAAAGATCATGAGGACATGACCCCCTATGGGGTTATGTCAGATCCTATTGTAACGATTTTAATTAGGATCTCATTTTAATTAGATTGGAAAAGATGGTATCTAATTTTGTAATTAACTCCTCCTACAGCATTTACTTGACATCCTTTGAGACCTTTTACAGCTGTTATGGAAGCATTGAAGATGTGTATGTGTCTTTTTGGAAGTGATCGGACATTCTTTGAAAAATTTACATGTAGCTGAACTTTATTTGTGTTTGTCATTGTTTAAACATGGTACCTACTTTGTGGAACTAACTCCTCTCACAGCCAAAAGCTAGTTAGATAATTGAATGATCAATTCATAATGCAGTATTGATGTTCTCGTGCACACCCTCTTAAATTAGGTAATTAATAACGAACGATCTAAGTTTGTTTAATGACGTGCACCCTAATTTTATGGGAAACTTAGAAAACAAACTTTTCCTTATTGCAGATTTACAATCCTTATATGTTGTGAATAATCTAGTGCGCTGTTACTGTATGTCAATACATAAAAGATCGGGCTCATTCTTCATGAAATACTCATATAAAAAACGCTGTCTATTGAATTTAATGAACATTTTAAAAATGATGAATTTTAATGATGACTTCATAATGATATGTACTTTTTATCATCGTTACTTTGCTATTTAAACTATCATTCTTGTTGATGTGTTACTGATCCCAATGCCATTTTTTTTAGAAATGCTATTAAAACATATTTCATGAATTTGAAACATAATTTTATTAACTGTATGATAGTACATTGTACACCTGAATCTCGTTGGCACCCTTAATTTTATTAACTGTATGATAGTACATTGTACACCTGAATCTCGTTGGCACCCTTAATTTTATTAACTGTATGATAGTACATTGTACACCTGAATCTCGTTGGCACCCTTAATTTTATTAACTGTGTGATAGTACATTGTACACCTGAATCTCGTTGGCACCCTTAATTTTATTAACTGTGTGATAGTACATTGTACACCTGAATCTCGTTGGCACCCTTAATTTTATTAACTGTATGATAGTACATTGTACACCTGAATCTCGTTGGCACCCTTAATTTTATTAACTGTATGATAGTACATTGTACACCTGAATAACGTTAGCACATTTGCATACAGTGATGGTGATTTATAAGTACTCATTCAGGCAGTGTGCATTTATTGGTAAACACACGATTAATCATATTTTTTAACTTGATTATTCTGTTATCTGTATTGTGTTATTTTTTCAGGGTTTTAAAGATCAGATGGGTTATGCTATAGGAGTAGTCTCTAGTATATTTTACATAGGATCACGGTCAGCTCAGTTGTACAAAAATGTGAGTATATGACATAAATTTGCCCTCTACGATAAATTCTAGATTCATTCAATGTACATACATTGTAGTACATATGCACTTGGCTAAAGATTCAATTGGTAATGCAATTAATTCCTTATTTCTGCAGCATTATGAAAAAAATTGTCAATGTGTCAGCCTTCGAATGAATTTTCACAATTATGTACTAATGAGAATGCTTTATTACTGTATTTATCCCATTAATCACCCCTATCTATAGAAAGCAAACCTGGCAGATATTTCTAACTAGGAAACAAAATAACAGCCTTTTTGGAGTCAAAATATTTTCGATACTGTATATGGTCTCAGGGTAATTTAAGAAAACGTGCAAGTTTGTGGAGTGTTATAATTAAATTTATGGCTAGCTCGATGTCATTCTTTCTCTTAGTATATAGTCTTGTAAAAATAAAACCATTAAACTCATATCAATGAAAATTGGGTCCCATGAAAGCATTCAGTTTTACAGTATCTTATGGTTTACAGCCTGCCGTTCTAGCTGTTTGTGATTTTTTTTTATGTGTTTATTTACTATGTTAACTAGAATCCAGCATCTGAATACTTATCACCATGTTTTAAAAGGCAGATTTTACATAATATACTGGGTTTACCTTCTTTCTCTAAGTGTTTATTGGGGCAAATACTAATATGGTGAAAATAAAACTTTTTGCGTCTGCAGTGCATGTAATCATCAGAAATCAATATTGTACAAAGTACGAAGAAGAAAATTATAAGATTTTAAAAAAGGCAATGAAAAATTGATATATTGGTGCAGTGTGTGCTTGACAAAGTGGATATATTTTGTACCAGTCCATGCTTGTATATGTTATTGTTTGTTCTATGCAGACAGAATTAATGAAATAGCAGTTTAGTTATCAGTGTGGTTTTATTTCACGTTTAATTAGTTTCTTCTTTCTCCTGAAGAAGGGACTTGTCGTCATAGAAATTTAACAATTTTATTTTATTGTGTATGGCCCTCTATAAACATGTAGATAACTACATGTGTTATTTTATAGCTCTATACATCAAAAAGATCTGATAAAGATATTATACAATTATTGACATTTTTTTAAGTTGACACCTACTTTTATTCGCCCTAGGGAAGTCAATATCACTTCCTTGGGGTGGGTAACTCATGGTGACAACTGATATCATCCACTGTACTAAATGATTATCTTATTTGGCCAATCAAATAGAGACACCTTTTTTTATCTCAAGTAACAATCAAAAAGCATACCATGATAAGCATTCTTGGTTTTCACTGTTTTTATTCTGTGTACCTGTTAAATGAAACCCTGTACATGTGCAATTGTGCAGTGGATATTCAGCAAGAACTGATACTTTTTTCTAGCCAATCAGCAGAGGGGATCAAATATTCATTTGATAAAGTATTTTGTTGCATATGGTTTATTACTGCTGTAGCTCACTCTCTCAATATATCTATATCCTCATACTTAAAGGAGGTTTTATATATGTACATGTATTGTTCCACACCTGTCCTATTCTTCCACCCTTCTGTCTATCCTCTGTCCTGTCCTTCTGTCTATCCTGCCCTGTCCTTCTGTCTATCCTCTGTCCTGTCCTTCTGTCTATCCTGTCCTGTCCTTCTGTCTATCCTCTGTCCTGTCCTTCTGTCTATCCTCTGTCCTGTCCTTCTGTCTATCCTGTCCTGTCCTTCTGTCTATCCTCTGTCCTGTCCTTCTGTCTATCCTGTCATGTCCTTCTGTCCTGTCCTTCTGTGTATCCTCTGTCCTGTCCTTCCGTCTATCATGTCCTGTCCTTCTGTCTATCCTGTCCTGTCCTTCTGTCTATCCTGTCCTGTCCTTCTGTCTATCCTCTGTCCTATCCTTCTGTCTATCGTGTCCTGTCCTTCTGTCTATCCTGTCATGTCCTTCTGTCCTGTCCTTCTGTGTATCCTCTGTCCTGTCCTTCTGTCTATCCTGTCATGTCCTTCTGTCCTGTCCTTCTGTCTATCCTCTGTCCTGTCTTTATGTTTATCAACTGTCCTGTCCTTCTGTCTATCCTGTCCTATCCTTCTGTCTATCCTGTCCTGTCCTTCTGTCTATCCTGTCCTGTCCTTCTGTCTATCCTGTCATGTCCTTCTATCCTGTCCTTCTGTCTATCCTCTGTCCTGTCTTTATGTCTATCCTCTGTCCTGCTCTTCTGTCTATCTGTCCTGTACTTCTGTCTATCCTCTGTTCTCTCCATTTAGAATGATAAAAATACCACTGTCCATGAACTTTTTGGACACCCCTTGCACATGTGTATGAAATATCTTAATGTTACCAATGTCTGTTTGCAGTACAAAAGGCAGTCAACAGACGGACTGTCCGTTTTGATGTTCTGGCTTGCTATTTTGGGGAACTTGACGTATGGTCTTGCTATATTAGTACGACAACTGGACAGTGTGTATGTTATTCGACATGTCCCCTGGCTAGTGGGCAGTCTAGGGGTCATTCTTCTAGATGCTTCTGTATCCTTTCAAACAAATTTGATTATTAGTATGTTTCGGCCCTCCTCAAAGGATCCCTATGATAAATGCTTTGTTTGTCTGATAGAACTTCTTAAAACTTTGCAAACAGACGTATTTTATTTGATACAGCGGTAGGTATAATTTAAAAAAAAAAGAAAAAAGACAAGACATGTAATGATCTAATAGTATTCAGTCACTTGGTCAAAGTTCATGGTCACAATAGCACATATTACTGATAGGATTTTAGTCCTTTGTTAAAAGTGAACTGCTTCTGTACAGAATAGGCCTAGAATTGCAGCACAAGATTCTGATTGGTGTTTATTGCGCCAAATATTTTACGTTGTCTTTTGCTATGACATCATAATAACGACGTTTTGGAATAAATGTGAAATCTTCATATGAATTTTATATACATTGTATATACAAAATGTATATACACAAATGTATACCAAATATATAACCAATGTTATACATTAATTATGATATCATAATGAACTTTACTAAACCGTAATAATGTATTTTATATCACTTTGCGCTGTGTACATGTGTAACTAACCAAATGATCAACTGGTTTATGATCAACCCAACATTTGAATTTTGTAGTAGTAAACATGATGATTAACCCCAAATTATGGTGTAAAATATAATAATGCAATACTGATTTACGATCAGCCCAAAATGTAAATATTGAAATTTGATATAGTGTAAAACTTTCTGATAAACCTAAAATAAGTATATTGTAGTACATTATCGAGCCCAACATACATACATGTAGTACATAACAGTGCTTTTCTTACCCATCATTGACTCATAGTTCCAAATAACCAGACCTCATATTTGCACTAAATTTTAGATACACCAAAATATTCACACAGTATATATCATCATTCTTCAGTGAAATTTGCACAAAGATTATTAGCCTTAACCAATCAAAAGTTATTGGTACAGTTTAAGTATTATGGATCTAATGGTGGCTATGTCAGACTGTACTCTCAGGAAATTGTTGTGGATCAAGATATTGTACAGAAAGGAGATCAAAAGAAATTGTCAATGAGTGCAGCTGTACTTGATTCTCAGGGCCAGTACGGGGCCATCATCACGGTTCAACGTTTTACTTAGAAATTAGATTTGGGAAAATATTTGAAAAACTTCTCGGGAATATCAAAAATACAAATTTGCAGAGTTATTTTCTTATGATAAAATACAGGTTAATAGTGTACATGAATATGACATGAAAATCTTCCTCTCTAGAAATATATTTGTCAAAGTAATGTATGAGCATGCTGATGTGATATAGATTCATTTTCGTTCAAACAGTGATTAGTTTAGAGCCACAATCATCAAAGATGCAGAGTTTTCCACTGAATAATATAGGTATAATATAGGTAACACTATAGATGATATCTAAACCCTCCCTCTAAACAACATCTGTCCAAATTATATGCAAGCATCCCTATGTAGTATACATTCAAGTTTATTGACTATTTAAACCCCCAGGCCTGCAGGGTAGTTCTACAAAATGGGAGCAATGTTTTTCATCACAAGATTGAAATTATTCAAGAACACCAAGACTGCACCTTATCAAAATAAATAGTTTCTGGGGTCACAGTAGGTATGTAATATATATACATGTATATATAAGTAAAGATTCACAGTAGGTATGTAATATATAGATAAGGGTTCTTTTAAAAGCCAAACATGGCTATCATTTAGTCAGAATACAAATAATATGAGCTTCAAGCAAATACCCTCATGTAATGTAAAGTATTCCAGATTTTGAAGAGGTGCAAGGTGACTCAGGTAAGCACCGTAGCCCATGAGCCTCTTGAAACTGACATATATACCAATCCTTTAGCAGAGATTCTTATGATCAGTTTTTAGTCCTAGCAAAAATTAACTTGTAATCCGGATTGCAGATGCACAATATCATTCTTTATTTACTACACACTGAGGAATGCATCAAAGTGTTTTGCCTTAACCAATCTATAGTTGGTGGTGCAGTTTAAGTATTATGGGTCAGGTGAAGACTTCGACAGACTGTCTCAGGAACCATTGCTCCAAGATCAGGAAATTGTAGTAAATGGAGATCATCTCAAGTACGATACCATCAACTGATGCATCATGGATTCTGTTGAAAAATGGAATGCCTTAATTTTCATGGACTGTGTTATATAAGATGAAAATCAGCTCATTTGTCTATTTTGGTTTTACAGTTATATAGATTTCTTTAGATGATTGTTCAGAGAATTTGAAATGTGTGTGCGTGTGTGAACTGTTCATGGATTTTAATTCATCTTGATTGTGCATTGTTTATTCAGTATCTATTGTGTGTTAATAATGTTGTGAAATATAATGATTGTATGTGTCGTACAACAGACTATATAATGTATTTAGAAATGTTTAAAACATTCAAATGTTGATGTAATACGGAAAAATTTATCCATTTCTGAATTTCTTGTCGGCATTTGATAGACTGAGAGTCAGGAAAGAACATGTATGCTATTGTCAACACCTATGAGTAACAATAGTAGATGAGCGGATCATAGGATCTAATTTTAATTAGATTAATCGTCAACTCCACAGGAATATTTTTTGTTTTACTGCTCTATCAATCTCATTTTGATTTATACATTGTATCTAGTATATGTACACTTTTATCAAAATGATCCAAAATTTCAACTTAAAGATCCAACCAGTTATTTTCACCAGTGTTTGTATGACATTTTATACTTGCTTTTATTACGGGGCACTCTGCTGGGTTGTTACATGTATTGTATTCCACGGCATTAAAAATTAAGATTGAATTGCATTTATGATGTGTTCATGAAATTTGAATATCTTGTAGTAATTGATCTATGTAACCAGTGCCTGTCGAAAAGTGAATGATAAGTGAATCATATTTATATTGATACATGTTTGAGTCGAAAACAACATATTATTAAAACTATGGCTGTTGTTTCATTTTGGGGCCATTACCAATATAGTTTCAGTAGCAAGTGCCAAAGACTTTCTGTTTATAGTCAATTGTTCAAATGGTATGACCTCAAGTTAGGAATAGGGGCCACAATTATGAAGTCCAGAATTTGCATAGGAATATACTGGAAGGTTTAGAAAGTCTATAAAATGTGGGTAAATGGTGTGTTAAAACCTTACACAGTGTATGACGAAATTTATAATACTTGACATTTTCATTTGATATCTATGTTAAATTTCCAATTTTCATGTTATTCTGAAAGATTTCATTGTTTAGGAATGTTTGTGTTTCTTTTTACAAGATTTCTCCACTATATCAAACTTAATGAATATTTGTGTTTTTTAAAAGACATCTCCACTTCCTTAAGGAATTTCAATTGTTCCACTTTTAAATTATGAGATGAATATTTAATTTATTATTTTTGAAGATTTCTTTGTAAATTGAGTACCGGCGTTTCTTTCTCCAATGAATGAATATCTATACATGTACATGTATCGTTTTAAATTTAAAGATATTACCATCTTCATAAATATATGTATGAATACATGATTATACTTTATGTTTCATTGATTTGAATACATGTGCTTCTTTTCAAAGACTTAAAATTCTCCACAAAGTCAACGGATTTTTGAAGTGAGCTGAAAGTATTATTTTAAAGCAAATCAAAATTTTTAATTTACTGAGTGATATTTGTTTACTGTTTACTGTCATACGATACTTACCTCAATGATTTATGGTGACACTTGAATTTCTTTTTATTAGAGATGCATTATGGAACCATTGAGGCATTTTGTTTTATCGCTTTACATCTCTTCATATATAATTTTATATAAATGTTTGAATTCCTACTTTGTGAAACTTGTATGTGAGTATATGCAGTATTTGTTTATACAATACTGTTAAAGTGATGTTTTTAAAAACGTGCCTGAGAATTATACAATAATGATTAAAAGCATTTTAAGATATTCTGAGTAGTATATTGTTATGTCTTGTCAAGAAAACCAATTAAGGGCATCATCAGCATAGATTGGATTGACCGTACACAATGACCATGCATTGCTGTGGCAGATCCAGCGCTGGCACATTGGATGCCCCCCCCCCCCCCCTATAATCCAATATTTTATTCCCGCCTTTGTAAAAAATAGGGCATATTGCTTTGCACATGTCTGTCAGTCTGTAGACCAAGTCTTGTCTGCTCAATATCTAAAGACAGTTGCCAAACTTATTCAATGGCTGCTTTTAGAGAGTAGATGACTCTAAATGATTTTCAGGTCACAATGTCAAAGGTCAACTGAACATCTAAGATATTCTCTGCTCAATATCTAGAGAGGGAATGCTTTGCTTGAAATACATCAAACTTGGTACACTGGTTCTACCTAAGGAGTAGATAAATCTTATTCAAAATTACAGTGAATTACAAAAGACTGGTTGAGTTTTCAATTGCCTGCTGGATTGATCAATAGACTTTACAATTTGGTCAGCCAAGAATCACATTTGGTCTGAATTTAAGTCATAAAGTTACTCAAGCTTAGATTGCTTTTACAGGTAAATCTGAGTTGATTTCAATATCTTTTGCAGCTAGTTATTTTTTAAAGTGAATATTATAAAATTAAATTTAATTATATTTCTCTCTCAAATATACATTTGATTACTTTAACAATTTTTTAAACTTTGATTACTTTAAAAAAAAAAATTAAATTTTGTATTAACTTTACTTTAACAATGTTTAAGTAAGAAAAAAGTGCACTCTCTTTATTTCTCTCTCTCATTTAAAACATTATTTCAAGTGTTTCTAAATCAATAAATCTGGAATAAAATCAAGTTTGATTATATTTCTCTTTCAAAAATACTTTTGATTACTTTTAGTAAAGAAAAAGGTGCACACACACACACACACACACACACACACTCTCTCTCTCTCTCATACAATTTTTTTTATTGTGATTAAAATGAACTTTACTAAACTCTCATCAATTTCATTTAATAAATTTTCATTAGACATCTCACAAAGTGTCCACATGTACCATTCATCTGTTTGTCAATCTATATTTGAGGTCAGTCAATTCATATGCACAAAGAAAACTTCCAGAATACTCTTCTATTACTGTTTCTGACCAATAGAATTCTTGTTATTCTAGCTAAACCATTCAGGTTCAGTCTTCTATCGTTTAGTTATTCTATTTATAGTCTTTAGGGTTGGTTAGTGCACATCTACCTAGCTGTGTATTTCTTTAGGAATTTCACAACACCTATTCAGCTTAGAACCATGAAAAAAATAAAATGGAGAGGTATTTTAGAAATGGAAAAGAAATTTCCGACGAAATAAATAAAGAAATTAAATTCTTTTCCTAAAATAATCAGTAAAACTGCAGTGTTAAATTATTTTATTTAGGGGGTTGTCACTGGCACTGAGAAAAAAAGTTGTCAATTCTTTGTCATACCTGAGTAACTTCGTGACCTAAATTCAGACCAAATGTGATACTTTGCTGACCAAATTGTAAAGTCTATATTGATCAATCCAGCAGGCAATTGAAAACTCAACCAGTCTTTTGTAATTCGCTGGAAGGTTAAAAGTCAAATTACTCTGGACATGATAAGATATTGTCGACTCAATATTTTAAGAACCCTTTGCTTGACAGACATGAAATGTGATACTCTGGTACATCCTATGAAGTAAATGACCCCTATTGATTTTAAGGTCAGAGGTCGAACTACCCAAGACATGGGTTATTGTCTGATCAGTATCTTGAGAACCCTTTTAACAGACATCAAACTAAATGATGCCCCCAAAGAGTAGATCTCCCATTGGTTTTCAAGTCACAACTTAAGTCATGACTTAAATGACTGGTTATATGCACATGCGCAAAACATTTTATCGTGAAACAGTCTATTTGGAAATGTTTGCTTAAAGTATCTTGAAACATATTGTTGCTTCTGACCAGTAGATAACCCACATTTTCACTATCACTACAGAAATGTTGATCCTTCACAGTGATTGCAGTCCCGTGGGGACCCGGGTTAGAATAGGTCCTCAGTACCCCTTGCTTGTCTTAGAGGTGACTAATAAAATAATCTCTTTTGGATGAGACCGCAAAAACCGAGGCCCCGTTTGACAGCAGGTGTGGCACGATAAAGATCCCTCCCTGCTCAATGGCCGTAAGCGCCGAGCATGGGCCTAAATTTTGCAGCCCTTCTCTGGCAATGGTGACGTCTCCATATGAGTGAAAGATTCTCGAGAGGGACGTTAAACAATCAATCAATCAATAACTGCAACTGGGAAGTGGCTTGTACCACATGTTTTGAAAACATTTTTTTATACGGGTAGATATACATGTATGTCCAAAATATAAACATCTTATTTTGTCAGAACTTTGTAGTTTGAGCGGGGGCTTTGCCCTTTCCTCTAACCCCCGCCCCCTTTCACCCTAGCTGGACCCACTGGTGATCTATGACACCCAGCCATTTAACTACCCCCCCCCCCCATTTCAGAAATTTCTAGACCCACCACTGATTTGTGAATGATATTTTACACATATTAGAAGATCTATTTGTAAGTTACGGATATCAGCTCGTAAATTAATGATTCAAGTTGGTAGATATTCTGGTATTACTAGGAATGAACGTATATGTAACAAATGCAACTCCGGTTTAAATGTGAAAAGTTTGTTGATGAAAGAAAGTCTTTTTGTGGTGCTATAGAAAAAACAGCTATTTTTTTTTTTTTTTATATATATATACTAAACTTAATGATGAGCAAAAATTAATTTACATACTATGTTCTGAAGATCCATCTATTCTAAATATAACTGGACAATTTATTTTGAACAATGTATTATAGGATTAAACATTCTTTTTGAAAAATTTATCGATGTGTAAACTCTGGACATTTTACTCACAAACTGAATAAAAGTGCAAAGTACTTTTATGTTAAGTTTGTGAGTAAAATGTCCAGAGTTTACACATCGATACGTTCTTCAAAAAGAATGTTTGATTCTTATAATTCCAATTCCTTTCCCTGTATTATCAATTTCAAAAATTTGAATAGTTTCCCTACACTATGTTATTTGTTTTCAGGCGCGTATGTATACATAGCGTTTTTGGATTTATTAATTGATGTGTAAATTCTCGTTCAGATTTATTTTTGTCCAGTTAAAACAAATGTAATAAATAACATTGGAATTATGACACTGTATTTGTATGTAACTATGTGTTATGTAATCACTTCTTTCTTTATTTGTATACATCTATCTATCTATATATATCTATATCTATCTATCTATCTATCTATCTATCTATCTATATATATATATGTACAGTATTTGTATATATTTTTATGCTGCTCCTTGAGGGCCCTTGATTGGAAAATAAAATATGTTCTATGTTCATATCATAGCACAATACTCCGTTGTGGTATTATTAAACATTGAATGTGGGCCCCGTAAAACTCAAAATTAAGTCTACTTCATAAAAGAGACCCTGCTCAATATAATTTCACATGAATTGTCTCATCTTTGGTACATAGCATCAAAATTTATGTAATTCCTCGCTGAATGTTGCATGCTGGTGATATTCCAATATGAGCGACAAATTCTCGACTGCGACGTAAAACAACAATGAAACAAATCGTGGAACATAGAATGCATATAAAAAATGTAAACAAACAAAATTTCGCGTACAGGCTGCACTCAATTATGTTAAAATCATAATACTGTTAATTTTGAAAGATGACCCATTTATGGCAACAGGATGAATGCGATATATCGAAAAATTGTCTTTCATATTTATATGTGAAACATAGTTCTAAGTAAAATAAAAGTCTGATTGTATAGAGAAAAAACGTTTATGGTTTGAAACTAGTTCAAACACTATTCAAACCCTCATTTTTTAAAATTTCTTCCTCCTTCTAAATCTGAGAGAGAGAGAGAGAGAGAGGGGGGGGGGCAGTAAAACGTGTAAAGTGAGGACAAATTTCAACCAATGGACAGAAGTTGTGAGGACAGAATTGCACTATGAGAACCAAAAAAAAAAAAAAAAAAAAAAAAAAAAAAAAAAAAAAAAAAAACCACCAAAAACAACAACAACAACAAAAACAAACAAAAAACAACCCACCCCCCCCCCCAAAAAAAATAAATTAAAAAAATAGAAATGTCCTCACAATTACGTCCTCATAAATGTGACCTACAGCATACATGTGGAAGATGTAGATACAAAATATTAGCTTAGTGAGGACAAGTGGTGTGGGGACATGTTCTCACTAATATTTTCTCTCAAATACCCTATTTTTCGAAAGAGAGTATTAGATGAATTTTTTTTATAGATATCCCTGTAGCTACACCTAACATCGTACTTTTTTGCCTTTAGAATAATATATTCTCTTCTACGTACACATTGTGAGGACGTCCTCACTCAGTAGATTTGATTTGGTCAGCTCTATAGTAGAGAGAGAGAGAGAGAGAGAGAGAGAGAGAGAGAGAGAGTTATGTACATAACATTACATTATATTTGAGAGTGTTATGTACATAACATTACATTATATTTGCGTACTAGAACTCAGTCCTGTATTGTATTGTGATTTGAATCGTATATGTTGAATGTTATACCCGTTTAAAATCATATCATATCATATTGACACCCCCATTATTTCGGAATCCATTACGCCAATCATGCCGTTACGCGTTTTATAAAGATATTAATGCATCCTGTTTGAATTGGGTGTTCAGCTTCAGAATCAGGTATTACTATTTGAGTTTTTAATTAGAAAGATGTATCATGTGAACGGTGCTACTGCTAGTAAAACGTAGCAGATTGCACAAATCGAGGGCAAATTTAAAGGTCTGCAAATGCTAATCGTTTACTTTATATAGGTTCGAACTCGAGTGTATACTCCCAAAAGAATAGCTGCAGAACTGACACTGTAGCTCTCCGAAAAAAAATTGTGTTGACAGACCTGTCAGTCAACATATTTTTTTTCGGAGAGCTACAGTTCTGCAGTTACCAAAAGAACTGACGATACTGTAGTCTGTACTATTCTTGAATGTTAGCACATTATATACTACATATATATATACCAGTTTGCTTAGATCAGTCTTCGCGCTTAATGATTTTTACCACAAGCCCATCGGGCAAGTAAGAGTGCAAAATTTGGTAGCCCAAATAACATTTTACTAGCCCAAATGCTATTCAAGAATGATTCAACATGATTCGAAATTTCAAGTTTGAACATTTTTATTAGGACTGTATTACAATACAAGTTTAAGATGAGAGTTGAAGGCCTCTTTCAACTTCTAATTCTGTCATTTCAGTCAGATTCTCCGAATCCTCCAATGTTTTAATTATTCTAGTTCTTCATCATCACTCTCATCCTAAATATTAAAGTAACACACCAGGGTTGTCAACTAATTCTCATACATTCTGAACGTCTGATCCGGCCGCTTGTGGTTTTTCACTTTGGGGTAAAATGCTTGCGCCATTTTCTATTTTCGTGTTCACTTACAGAATCAATTCTGAATTCTCTGAGACGAACACGAATTCACAATTTGCAATGGTTTCCTTTCTGCATCAGATGCAAAATACGAGACCATCATTGTATTCAAGCCAGGGACAGTTCTTCTGCCAAACATGCTGATAATTTTCTTTGTCGCTTTGATTCCTCATACTTCTTAGCGCCAACTTTCTCTTCCTCTGTAAGAACTGGTTGTTTCACCAATTTTCAAACAGAAATCATACTCTAATTTCAAAATCATAATCTCCACCGGAAATATGTACTGGCCCACCGGGCATGTGCGTTAATAATTTTTGGTAGCCCGATCCCGATTTTACTAGCCACGGTCATCGGGCTACCGCTTAATTTCGAAGACTGTTGGATTGTGTCAAAACCCTGTGAATGGGAATACATTTTTCATTTCTAAATTGATGGGCAATTTTACAAACATTTGAAATGAAATAGGGATCTTAGTCAGTTATAGATAGAATGTTCTATCGTTAAAGTGGTAATGTCCTACGAACCCGGTTTAAAGATAGAATGCGTCCCATATACCTGCAATGTAGCAAAATAAAAATTGTGCTCTGTACAAGTTTCGGTAAAATCATGTCGTGTATCACATTAATGTACAACCAAAAGTCACCATCACAACTGACTCGTCATTAATTCCATTTTAATTAGCGCAGAAAGAAAACTAAAACCTAAGAGTTTGAATTTTGCTGTGTACAGCTTTCATTTTACCAAAATTTGTCATTACGTTAGCAAACAGCTCCCAAATATTTAGATATTACCTTTTATGGAAAATGTACAATGATCTTTTCTATGCCATTATTTTACAGTAAAATTAACTTATAGTTTCAAATAAACGCCGTAAATTGAGAAATGTAAGTTAAGTCAACATTGCAGAGTCAAATCAAATTAATATAAAGGTTTAATATTCTTTTGATGAAAATTGCTTTCATTAGGCCTGAATGAAGAATATTAATCAGATTGCATTGGCAAAAGATTTCTTTTCCCTCTAGCATTGTAGAGATTATTTCTGCCTGTTCGTCTTTCAATTCTATATGGTAATTCTATGTCCACTGCACATCATACTATTTTTGTCTTCAAGTTATTTGTGAAAGGTATATTTCACTGTTTTCCATATATGGTAGTGGGCGGTTCATTGAGCATTCATTTTCAAAAACAGCAGGGTGTTCCGATGATAATTTCCGGTAAAATGGCAGTCGAGAAAAGTTACATTTCAAAGTGCTCAGTTTACAATATTATTTTACTGTTTTTTACAGTGTTAAGGACATACGGATTACCAATGAGGTTAGTTGTATTCAATTTCAACTTTAAATTTACACGATTGTTCTTTGGTGATTTTGAAATCGTTTTGGAGCAATTCTGCAATTTTCTGCTACGTACATCACGGGTATATGGCAGGCATTCTAACTGTGGTGAGGACCTGTCCCAAGATACAGTTAGATTATTCTAACTAAGTCAGTTAGTGCTTGTTATTGGGCTACAGTGTATAAAACTTGATCTTTTTGCACTAAAAATACATACATCCGATTTTTGTTCCCATAAACTTGTTTTGTCTATTTAAAACAGGAACCAGTAATTTTTTTTATTTGTAATAATAAAAGTAGGGGTCTATACCATGACATATAAAGTACATTGTGACTTCATATTTCACCAACCGTAATGTGTTATATCTGTACGTCGTTTCATTTTCCAATTTCAAATAAAGGTTGTTAGTGTATCATTTCATACTGATATTACAATGTCGATCTGTATCGTAGAGCATATCTTAACAAGAATTACTGGTATGTATCTGTATGTCATCCTTATACGGAAGTTCCGAGTTCCCCAAGAGTTATTTCCCTTTGTCGAACTCTTCCGTAAATTATGACGTAAAATATGATGACAATGGGTACATTTGCTAATTACTATCGTTGTATTATTTCTTAAAAGATGATATCCAGAGTTTCTGAGACCATCCTATCTCAGGGAAAAGGCAACTTTAGTGAGTTTATGAGTATTGGATAACAAAATGGCTCAAACAAATATTGTTAATTGCCATCTTTCTTTGATAAAAGCGTCACTCATGTAGAAGAGGAAACGAATAATGATTCAATAGCCAATTTGATGATCTTATTCAAACAAATTATGCTTGATATGGCCAGAATATGCATACCAGTGATTGATATAAACAAAAGTTAGGCTTTTATTACATTAATCGTACGTAATCGTTATGTACAATGCCAGTCTACAATATAATGTATACATTGTGTACCCACCATACGTCATAAAATGTGAAAGAGTTCGACAAAGGGAAATAACTTTTGGGTAACTCGGAACTTACGTATTAATTACTATCAAAACATACTTGGTACTGTTCAATAAACACACTGACACAGATAAGTTACAACACCCTGATACCACGCGATAGAGGAAAACAGCAATGACTGACTTTTGTCCCAATTCTGATTGACTGGCCACAATGAAATGGCATGGGATTTCAAATTCGGGTTGGAAATCGAGGTTTGTTGTCGTAAAACAGGATATTTTTGGAAAATCAATTGGAGTATTTTTGCAATCCCAATCAGGATATCGGGATTTGTCTTTTTGACTACTTCAAATAGGGATAATACCGCATAAATCGGGAAAGTTGGCACATATGCAATCAGTTTACATCCATCGTCCTCTGTTGTGTATTAACAATTAAATGTATTTTAACTTCTTGATAGCTACTTAATTTTCAAATTTGATTTAAAGCCTCTTTGGTGCAAAAGAATCCTATATTGTAAATTTCATTACATTAAAAAATAATTGCAAAACATTGACTAATTTTCCAAACATCTCTATTTCTGAACATCTTAAAGGAAAACTGAATACATGTACATAGTTAAGCAGAACAGGAAGCCCTTTATGAAAATTGTAAATTTTCTTGATCCCCCGGGGTAGGGGTTCAGTATCTAGGGTGGGGCCAAAATGGACATTTAGTGTTAATGTCTTTAGTGTTTAAAACTCATCCCATTTTCTTCCAAATACAAACTTACTGCATGTTCTGGAATATTAGGATAACTTCTGAAGCTCTTGCCAAAATTTATAATTTCTTGTAAAACTGTAAACTTATTGTTATAAAATTTTTGATATGGTAATAAACGTTTAAAACTCTTCTTCTTTACTTCTGCTAATTATAGATGTTTTGAATATAAATTGAATGCATATTTAGAAATTATACCATAAAAAGGTCTGTCTGCCAAAATTTTAGATTTTTAAGAAATCTTAACGTATTAAATATCTCCTGACGCATTTAAGGCAGAGATTCCACATTTGGTATATAGATTTCTGATGGTAAAACTTTTATTTCATACCATGATCTATGACCTTTGTAACCTTGATCTTCTCCAAAACAGCAATTTTTTAAAGAAGACTTTTAGTCATATAGGTGTTGAGGCATCTCTATGCTGTGTGAATTCAATTTTTGTTATGTTGTGATCTTTTGGGGCTACAATATGTGGTCAAAATTTTTCTTTGGAAAAAAATTGCCAAAAAATCTTTTAAAATTCACAATAAATGAATAAAGGCAATGCCGATCGAGGTGACTCAGGTGAATGATATGACTCAATGACCTCTTGTTTATATATATTTTGATAATGTATGAACTGTTCATGTAATATATTAATCATGCAGAATATTACACAAAGTACTCTACCTGGGGCTGGTAGGGGACATGTATTGCTCTGCAATATGTTCAAATTATGACTCTAGGGTGGTCTCCGTTCGTAATTATATGTTGTGATGTTTAAAGTTTAAAGGTTGTCTGTGCTCGTAGCCTTGTATGTAGACATCTTCTACAACTTTGCATGAAGTTGTACATTTACAGCCTTGAATTACTAAAATCTTGCACGTAGAGAAACATTGCGAAGATTGAAATGTGCATTAATATAATTATATACATCATAATGTATACATGTATATATATTTAGAAAGAACATGTTTTACTCGTACATTACTTTAAAAACTCGATCTGAAGCCAGAAATATGACTTGGATTTCAATTACATGTATTGCAGAAGATTGTGGGAAATTTGGAATGATTTTCATGCATTTAAAAAAAAATTCCAACACCACAGGCACAGTGTCCTGAGTATGGGGAGAAATCTGATTCCTCTGACTAGAGATACGAGGGACCTGGGTTTGAATCCTGGTCTGATCCATTTCATTTTCTCCTCTCCTATAATACATTTAAAACTCTATTAGAGTATCATTGTAATATGTCAATTCCTAGGCCTTCTTAGTCAATAACCTACAATTATTTGAAACTTTAATAGACTATATGCATGGTAGAAAATATATGAGCTAGACCATAAAAAATGACTGTGAAGTCATTCAAGACGATTTTCTAAGCTATGTTACATATATTTTTAAGTATATTAAGGTTATTAGAAATTATATATACATGTGTGTGTGTGTGTGTATATGTATATATATATATATATATATTAAAAGAAATAGAATAAACAGTACACAAAGTTAAAAATTTAACGCAAGCGCTTTCATTTTATAATCCTCAGGCGTTACATTTTAAAATAGTTTTGAAATGGTCTGACGTCATAAAGACGTCCTAACATTTGTGTACTGTTTATTCTATTTCTTTTAATATTTTATACCGGACACTGTGATTTTTTAAAAACACAATTTGGATATATATATATATATATATATATATATCACATGTATCGTTTAGATCCTAGGGGTAAACGTAAGGTTGGGTGTTATAATTGTTTGTTTGTGCTTTATATATATATATAAATACACACACACACACACACACACATGCATGTATTTAAATTTCAAGGTTCAAACTTAACACTTGCCAAATGTGAGAGTGAAGTTTAAGGTATGGCATGTACAGACTGAACAGTTATCTGACACAGTATTGAGAAAAATTTATCATTTACTTCATTATCTGACACGATATTCAATGAAAATTTTATCATTTACTATGTTATCTGACAAAATACTCTGTACTTGAAATGTAAGCATTTTTTGATCTCTTTGATATTCAGTTATTTCTAAATGAAAATGTAAGAGAAAAACAAAAACATTCATTTTTTCGAAACTGAATCCTAGTGTGGAATATGATGTTAGAAGTTGCAGATTATTAATTTACACATTCACCTTGAAAAATCTCAAATACATGTATAGAGTTGTCAACTTTTTCAAATAAAAATCACAGACTGCATACATGTACATCAACAAAAACTGTTTTCATTTATTTTGTATGTTAACATATTTAAAAGCATATTATATACATGTATACATGATTAATTTGATGTTGATAGATTTTTTTTGATCAAGGCAAAAGAGCTTAGAAATTAGTGATTTTTAGATAAAGAAAATGGCAAGATAATGAACAAGTTTGCCATATGTTGTACATAACGGGAGTCATTTACTGAAATTACAATTACCTTTGTATGTCTTGCCTTATTAACAACATTACATAGTTTCAAGTTACGGGCCAAATTAGACTATTGGTGAACTTATCTCTCTAAAAAAAACCTTTTAAATAAAACATCATGCACCAGAAGCTAATTTATGTAGAAATAGTGATATTGATTGGCTTTTGGACTTTTAAATGGAAGAAAACAAAAGCAATGCTAGTATGATGTTACAGAGCAATAATGGATATTAAATTTCATGTGGTCTATACAATATTTTGGTTTGTTTTTATGCATATATTTCATTGCATGTAGAATTACTTGAAAATTTGAATTGGTTTTATTCACGCAATGAATTGTGGTTTGTCATTATTGAGATGTGTATTTTAGGAAAATTAAATGATGGCATGCAAGTATGTCTTCCAAATTTTTCTACGGTTCTGGTGACTGTCATATCCCCCAATAAGGACAACAAAACTACATTATTGGACTTTTTCTTATTGTGGATACATGTATTGCACTGAAATTTTGTCATTATTGTCCGACAGGAGTATGATGTAGTCTGTTTGCGGTACTCTTGTTGATTGATGGGAAAGTCTTAAGTGTGTTTAGTTAAGGTGGAAAAGTCGTAAGTGTGTTTAGTGAAGGTGGAAAAGTCATAAGTGTGTTGAGTTAAGGTGGGAAAGTCTTGTGTTTAGTTAAGGTGGAAAAGTCGTAAGTGTGTTTAGTGAAGGTGGAAAAGTCATAAGTGTGTTGAGTTAAGGTGGGAAAGTCTTGTGTTTAGTTAAGGTGAAAAAGTTGTAAGTGTGTTTAGTGAAGGTGGAAAAGTCCTAAGTGTGTTTAGTTAAGGTGGAAAAGTCCTAATTGTGGTTAGTTAAGGTGGGAAAGTCCTAAGTGTGCTTAATTAAGGTGGAAAATTCCTAAGTGTGTTTAGTTAAGGTGGAAAAGTCGTAAGTGTGTTTAATGAAGGTGGAAAAGTCCTAAAGTGTGGTTAGTTAAGGTGGGAAAGTCTTAAGTGTGCTTAATTAATGTGGAAAAGTCCTAAGTATGTTTAGTTAAGGTGGAAAAGTCCTAAGTGTGTTTAGTTAGTGTGGAAAAGTCCTAAGTGTGTTTAGTAAGGTGAAAAAGTCCTAAGTGTGATTAGTTAAGGTGGAAAAGTCCTAAGTGTGGTTAGTTAAGGTGGAAAAGTCATAAGTGTGTTTAGTAAGGTGGAAAAGTCCTAAGTGTGTTTAGTGAAGGTGGAAAAGTCCTAAGTGTGGTTAGTTAAGGTGGGAAAGTCCTAAGTGTGTTTATTTTGGGTTCATCATCATGTGATAATTTCAGTTAGCTTTTATCTTTTTTTTTATGCCCCCTCCACCCTTTCAAACCTTCAAAGAAGAGGGGCATATTGCTTTGCACCTGTCAGTTGGTCTTTCGATCGGTAGACCAAATGTTGTCTGCGCAATATCTTGAGAACCATTCACTTGATTGTAATGATATTTCATATATGGGTTGGTTATGATAGGGTAATGAGTAGAAGAAAACCCCTATTGCTTTTGAGATCACATGGTCAAAAGTCAAGGGTCAATTCACTCTGGACATAGGAAGATACTGTTTGCTCAATATCTTGAGAACCCTTTCCTTAACAGACATCAAACTCGGTACATTGTAAGGAGAATATGACATATTTTATGCATTTTTAGGTAAACTCGAGTGACCTATTGCTATCGGTTGTCGTCCGTCACACGTTAACAGTTGTCGAACATTTTTGACTTCTTGATAACTGCTATTACAATTCTTTTCAAATTTGGTATGAAGCATCTTTGGGACAAGGGGGACATAAATTGTAAATTTCAGGACTCCTGTACCCTGGGGCCCTAGGGGTGAGGCAAAAACTGCCAAAAATTGACCAATTTTCAAAAATCTTCTCTAGAACCACACATGTGCAAGAAAAACTAAATGCATAGCGATGTAGAGCAGGAAGGCCTCTACCAAAATGTAAATTTCATGATCCCTGGGGGTAGGGGTTCTGACCCCAGGGTGGGGTCAAACTTAGTATATAGTATTTATGTGTAAAACATTTAAATAACATCTTCTTTTAAATTAGTGCTATTGATACAAAATTGAAACTAAATGGATATTTTAAAGGAGTAGGTAGTCCTTTACCAAAATTGTAAATTCCATGATCCCAGGGGTAAGTGTGGTTTCAGATTTATACTGATTTGAAGGACTTATTTAAGTTTGCTGATACTGTATAAAATCTAAATGCATACTTAGGAATAGCAGAAAAAAGATATACAAAAAATGGTGAATTTCACAACCCAGGGTTTTGACTCTAGGAATGAGTCCAAATTAGTCATATCTTTTAATGTTAATGCACATATTATATTATATAAAGCCTTTCATCAGTGTATGCACTTTTGAGGGCATTGAAGTTTGAAGAACACATCTTGTTTTATACATCCCTTGGGGATCCGGGTTAGAATAGGTCCTCAGTACCCCTTGCTTGTCATAAGAGGTGACTAAATGGGGCGGTCCTTCGCGAAAACCGAGTTCCCGTGTCACGATAAAGATTCCTCCCTGCTCAATAGCCATAAGCGCTGAGCATAGGCCTAAATTTTGCAACCCTTCACCGGCAGTAGTGACATCTTCATATGAGTGAAATAATCTCGAGAGGGACATAATACAATATTCAATCAATCAATCTTGTTTTATACTGTTGCTGAACATTAGAATTTAGCTTAATATATAGATATTCAGAACAGGAATTTTTTTTCTAGATTTCATAGCTCTTGGGAGTAGAGATACTTTTCACGAGTCAGGTGACCAATAAGTCCTGTGGTCCTCTTGGTTTTTTTTTCAAGTGTATACTACATAGTATTATCACTGATCTAAATTTAAAAACTTGAAGAAATAAACAGATCAACACTTCATAGGATTGCAAGGGTAAATTTATTTGGTTGATCGGTTTTGACTGTAGGACTGTCGTCACCAGAACAATTATGTATGAATTAATGTTTTTACTGATGTGAAAAATGCTACTGAGGTTGCTATAAACAAAAACAAAAAAAGAGTAAGGTTTTGTATGTATTATGGATTTGCTTAATAATATAATTTTATACATGATATGATTAGTTTACAATCAATCTGATTAAAATCCTCGATCTGTTCCTCTTTCTTCATCTTTTTTTCTTATCGCTACAAATCAGATCCTCGATCTGCTCCTCTTTCTTCATCTTTTTTTTCTTGTCGCTACCTCGTGTAGCGACAAGATGAGATTGAGTTTACAATGTATCTCAAGTTTTGTATAGAAATATAGTATGTAAATGTGATGTTTATATATACAAGGGCAAGTTAATAAGTAACCAGCCTAACTTATTTCTGGTTGAGATCCACCTCTTCTTTTTCGATGTAATTGCCCTCTTGTGTGATGCACGTAGACCAACAGTGTTCAAGTGCCATCAGCCCAGAACTGAAAAAATTAGGGTCCTTTCCATTGACCCACTCCTTGACTGCCGACACGACTTCTTTGTCAGACCGGAAATGACGTCCACTGATATCCTTTATCAAGTTGGGAATATAGGAAGAAGTCGCTAGGAGCTAGGTCAGGCGAATAGGCAGGGTGTGGTATTAATTCATACTCGTTACGCTCTACAGCATCCATTGCAACTCTTGCATTGTCCTGTTGCAGCAAAACACCTTTAGACAGTTTACCTCGGCATTTTTCACGGATGGCGGTTCTCAGCTGGTCTAGCAAGTTTGCATAGTACACTCCAGTTATTGTACTTCTCTTGGGTAAAAAATCCAACATAATAATGCCTTTTGCGTCCCAAAATACTGTGGTCATCACCTTGTCAGCAGATGGTTGCATCTTGAACTTCTTTGGCCTCGGGGGACCCAGGCCCTACCCACTGATGACTCTGAGCTTTATTCTCTGGCTCATAATAATGTACCCAAGTCTCATCTACAGTCACCAGATGCAAATGAAAATCATCTTTAAATTTGACCTAAAACGCTTCAACAAGGCGCTGCATACTGATGCTCTGGTTGCCATTTGCTCATCACTAAGGGATTTGGGAACCCAACAAGGTGTTAGCTTGCGCATACCTAAACAATCATGTAAGATTGTTGAAATGCTACCATGTGAAATGCCTAATGCCTGCACTATTTCTTCCACCTGAATTCGCCCATCAGAGTATACCAGATCCAGAACTTTCTTACACATTCTTCGTCGATGGCATCCAATGGGCCTCCAGACCTGGCTTCATCTTCTAAAGACGTTTTACCACATTTGAATTCCCCATCCCAGAATTTAACCTGAGCATAAGATGGTGCAGAAGACCCATAAACATCGGCTAACTCGCCATGCATTTCCTTGCCTGTTTTACCTTTTAAATACAAGTACCGAATTATAGCACGGTACTCAACATTAGATGAAAAGTATGCCTTTGAATCACTAGCCATGTTTGACATTCAATATCTTATTAAAAAATGACTTGCAACGTGTGCAATTTTGTACCCAGGTATAAAACATGTATTGAAACAAGGCATGAATATCATGACCGTCTCGGTCAATCGGAAATGGAATTAGGCTGGTTACTTATTGACTCTCCCTTGTATAATATGTATTGTGATTAAATGAAGTTCATCTAGGCAGATTTATGATTGTTCTAGTGGTATAAAACCATCTTAGAACAATGTCCAGCCATGAAGGAATTGGTGAACAGAATTATCAAAGCATATATAAAACACCCCCAAATCTAAAAAGCATTGTGGTTCACTCCAAGTCGAACTCCATCCCCATGAACATTGGGAGCCACCCATGTTATTAGATCTGTCAAATATGCCCATTTGTCGGAAATGCGAAAAACATTCAAGTTATTCCCATGGGGAAATTCTACTTCAGAAAACAAAACCTAGACTGTAATAGTACCTCCATAATGCATGCAATTACGTACAAACATCGGCCAAACAGGCAATTCTCTCAGAAATCATATGTAGGAACATTTTGCTGATGTCACAGATGCCAATTAACACAAACCTGTGTACCAGCACTTCACGTCACAAATCAACACTTCACACTCAAATGTGTCACAGTCACAAATGTGTCACAGTCACATTTCCATCACGCTACAAGCTACTAAGTCTATGTCTCAATGGATCAGAAGAAGGCTACAAACAACATAAATCTATGTCTCAATGGATCAGAAGAAGCTACAAAGAACATAAATCTATGTCTCAATGGATCAGAAGAAGGCTACAAACAACATAAATCTATGTCTCAATGGATCAGAAGAAGGCTACAAACAAAATAAATCTATGTCTCAATGGATCAGAAGAAGGCTACAAACAACATAAATCTATGTCTCAATGGATCAGAAGAAGGCTACAAACAACATAAATCTATGTCTCAATGGATCAGAAGAAGGCTACAAACAACATAAATCTATGTCTCAATGGATCAGAAGAAGGCTACAAACAACATAAATCTATGTCTTGGATCAGAAGAAGGCTACAAACAACATAAATCTATGTCTTGGATCAGAAGAATCCTTCATACTCATTTTCATCATGCTACAAATAACAAATCAATGTCTTGGATCAGAAGACAAGAAATCCTCAGTGAGGACCGAATCAAATCTATGGCTGAACTAAAATACGCAAAGAGGAAAGATCCAGAAAAATCGAAAACAAACAATATTAACATCAGTTGTACTAGATGCAGCTGCAAATCTAAAAGTCTGACAATCTGAAATATGGCATTTAAACTCTTACGTAATCCAATCATAACCCAATATTATTGCAAAATCTGTAAGTACCACAAAGATATTGTCAAACATCATATAAAAAAGGACCACCCAGAAACAACAATTACTGAAACACTTATTTTTACTTCTTTCAACCCCAGGAAAATTGCTGAAAACCTACAAAATGGAATCCTCCCTTTGATAGCCAACCACAACCTAAATAGCCACCAGCCACCAAAAAGCTGTATTCATAACCTATGCAATCAAATGAATCTGCTAGAACAATCTGCCTAGATAAATGATTAACAGCACTGTTACAATTCACTGAATTTAACAATTCAATTAATCACATGATTTAAACATCACATTCACGTAATTATATTTTTGATACAAAACTTGATATATAAACTAATATCATATATAAATTTACATTGCTAAGCAAATCCACAATTCTCAGCATTTTTTCATTTAAAGCAATATGTCATCTGCATTTGTTACTTCAGTAAAAATAATACATGCATAATTGTTCTGATGACAACTGCCCAAAGGTCAAGGTCAACCGAATAAATTTACCCATTCATTGGTGATCGGTTTATTTTTTGTTATTTTCCTTTTATAGGGGAATAAATCACTTTGCAATAAGCATAAATTCATTATAAGGGTGTTTGTTTATGCCCCCCTTCAAAGAAGAGGGGCATATTGGTTTGCACCTGTCAGTCGGTCTGTTGGTCGGTAGACCACATGTTGTCCGCTCAATATCTTGAGAACCATTCACTTGATGATAATGATATTTCATATGTGGGTTGGTTATGAGTAGAACAGGACCCTTATTGTTTTTCAGGTCCAAAGGTCAAGGATCAACCTACTCTGGACATAGGAATATAATGTCCGCTCAATATCTTGAGAACCTTTTGCTTGAAAGATATCAAACTTGGCACACTGGTACATCCTAAGGAGTAGATGACCCCTATTGATTTTGATGTCATATGGTGAAAGGTCAAGGGTCAAACTGGGCATAGGAATATACTGACCATTTAATGTCTAGAGAACCCTTTGCTTGACAGACATCAAACTTGGTACACCAGTACATCTTCAGAAGGAGATGGCCCCTATTGATTTTGAGGTCACATGGTCAAAGGTCAAGGGTCAAACTGGACATAGGAATATACTGTCCGTTCAATATCTTGAGAACCATTTCCTTGACAGACATCAAACTTGGTACACTGGTACGTCTTCAGGAGAAGATGACTCCTATTGATTTTGAGGTCACATGGTCAAAGGTCAAGGGTCAAACTAGACATGGGAATATACTGTCTGCTCAGTATATTGAGAACCCTTTGCTTGACAGACATCAAACTTGGTACACTGGTACATCATCAGGAGAAGATGACATCTATTGATTTTGAGGTCACAGTCAAAGGTCAAGGGTCGAACTGGACATAGGAATATACTGTCTGTTGAATATCTTTAGAACCCTTTGCTTGACAGACATTAAACTTGGTACATTGGTACATCATCAGGAGAAGATGACACATATTGATTTTGAGGTTGCATGGTCAAAGGTCAAGGGTCAAACTGGACATAGGAATATACTGTCTGTTGAATATCTTGAGAACCCTTTGCTTGACAGATATCAAACTTGGTACACTGGTACATCTTCAGGAGAAGATGACTACTAACGAATTTGAGGTCACATGGTCAAAGGTCAAGGGTCAAACTGGACATAGGAATATACTGTCTGTTGAATATCTTGAGAACCCTTTGCTTGACAGACATCAAACTTGGTACACTGGTACATCTTCAGTAGTTGATGACCCCTATTGATTTTTAGGTCACATGGTCAATCCACTCTTGACATAGGAAGATATTGTCTGCTCAATATTTTGAATTGATGATACTACTCTCAATTAAATGATGTGTGTGTATAACCCTTTTCAGTTTTGCACCGGGGGGGGGGGGGGGGGGGGGGGGGGGGGGGGGGGGGGGGGGGGGACATATGTGTTTTACAAACATCTCTTGTTATAAAGGTGTTTTACTGTATAAATGGTAATTATGGAAAGCATCCTTTTTTGATAAATAAAAAAAATGTCTATTATTGACAATATAATGAAGTATTTTGAGATAGCACTGATCAAACCCAGCATAATACTGCATTACATATATAAAAGATGCAATGAATATTTGTTGAAAGACTATTTCCAACAGAAAATTTCAAGCATTAGCTAGAAAATCGTTACTTTTTTTAAATATTTTTTTTGGGTGTGTTTTGGCACCATTTTAAGAATATGAAAAGATATTATCATTGGTAGATAATTAGATTGGAATTGTAACATACTGAAGTGTCTCTTTAATGTTTATCATGCAGCCATGGGGTAAACACAGCAGAGTTACCAGAAGTTATTGTTTTGGGGTTCTATAAATCTAGAAATCCCTGAAGTCCTGTAATGTATTTATAACATCATTACTGTTAATAGCCTTCAATATGTCCAGGGTGATTCATTACTATTTGTTAACCTATTTATCCTGGAGCTTTTCACAGACTTAATAAAGTTGTCATTTAATGTTGCTATTTTCAAGCCCCTGATGAATGACCCTCAGTCACCAGAGCTCTTCAATAGCTGGTGCAGCTTGATTCTAGCTTAGATAATCAAAATTGTCTTTACACAATAAAGCAGTTTTTTTCCTTCATTTTTTTTGGTATACATAAGGAGATAAAACGAATGATTAATTTTGCGGTAAGATGAAAGTTCTTATAATGGTGACAGAGATAGTACATGTATTATTTTATTATCATTATTTTTTTTTTGCTTAATGAATTTAATTAGTGTTTGTATAGACATAGATAGGGGCACATATGAATGGTACTTGAATTTAAAAAAAAAATATTTGGACTGATGTACTCCTTCAAAAGAAGTTTTTTCTTTTTTCATACTTGACCAGAATCTCTGATTCTGATAAACATACCCACTTTATAAGACCTGCACAAGGTCTCACGTAAACCTTAGAAACAAACAGTGTGTTAGAAATAGGACATAATTATATGGTACATTAGTGTGTGGGAAATGTATTTGATATCTATAACATCCAGTGAGTTGAAATGATACAAGTACACACTGGTGAAGCTTGCTGATAAATGCAGAATTCTTATCCAAAATTAGGTCTAAAGTAAAAATTGCCATGTTTTTGCTAAATTGACAGACCCTAAATTATCCTCTCTATCCTACAAATATTTTTTCATTGAATTGTTTAAGAAATTATTGAATAAGTATTGTTTTAGAGTTGACACTTGTCCAGTATCTAATTCAGATGTAATCAATATTATATACCATATTTCCGGAAACAAGGGGTCAAATACCCCCCCCCCCCTTCTCTCTTGTTCTTTAGCATTTTGTTTAACCTGCAATGTCTTGAAAATATTCATGTTTTCCTAAGACTATACAACAGCAATCAATGAATATAAAAAAAGCCTTTATAGTAATAAAGAATATTAAGTCCAGAGTTTGAAATTTAATTCTTATGTATTATTGAGCATTTTATAGGGGTTAATATTTGAATGTAAATTAATTTCAAATTAAGTTTTCCTTTGGCATATTGAATATGTTTACATTATAGAGAGATGTTTGTGGCAGTGAGTGACATTATTGATTAGATTTGTGAAGTTGATATATAATTTACAGGTGCCACTGTATTGATGATATAGGGATGAGAAATTCATGCAGATGATCAATTTTACATTGGATTAGACCCATGAGCTGCATGAAGGCTGTGTTTGAGGTAAGGCTACATTGTGTTTATTTGCATTTTGAAATGTGAATATTTTTGTTTGAATTTTAGTGTAAACATCCATATTCTATATTTCTCCCTACAGAAACTCAAGAGCATTTGGTTTGTTAATGTTTGAAAATACATCAACCATATCTTACTTATATATGCATACTGTTTCTATTGTAAAATATCTAATTTATTGATCCACGAGCAAATATTGATGAATTTTCTCTGTTGACAATAGTCATCCAAAATGGAAAAATATGTTTGGAGATTAATGTATATAAAACAATGTTGGATTGATTATTTTAGTTACTACACATGCTTTAAAAGTAAATTCAAACCATCTTCCCTATTTGTTAACAAAAATCAAGACAGATATTGATTGAATGTTAAAAGCTCATTGGAATTTAATTAGAAAGTTTTCAATTTGGTGCAGTGTGTGACAAATGGCCCTTCTTAGATCATATAAAGTATTTTAACGACATGATTTTACTGTCTCTCTGCTAGAGAAGAAAATGAAGAAGTACTATTCTAGACCTCCTTGTGTAAAGGCAAAGAAATTAGCAGAGGCTTACTCCGGCGGAGAATTGGTGACGCCTTTTCGTCTGTTTTTGGTGCTGATAGTTTCCTGTTTGATGATTGCTGGGATTTCTGTTAGTGTTGGCAAGTCTAAAGTACTGGAGAATATCAATAAAAGGGGAGTAACTCTAGTGGACTTTCCTTATCAGTTTGACTTTAATGTAGCTTTAAAGTCAAGGGAGGAAAATCTGGAGCTATACAAGAGACCCCAACATTTTTGGTCTGTTGACAAAAGGTCAGCTCTAACATTGGAAGAATTCTGGGATATTTATGATGGAAAGTGGTAAGATTTATTCATAGAAATATGTTCTGTGTGAAATTATTTGTAAGTCTAGAAATTTTCTAAAGCAAACAGACGTTTTCAAGTCATAGAAATTGGCTTAACTATGATAATACTTCAAACAAAAATGTTGAATATTGTTGCAACTCTATTTATTAATTCTCTATAATTTTGTTTTATTTGAAATCCAGGCCAGTTGTCCTAACTGATGTTGTACAACACTGGCCAGCTTTCAATTGGACAAAAGAGTTCTTCATTCAAAGATATGGAAAACAAAGGGTGACATTTAGAGCTATAGTTGTAAGTTGAATATTTCAATTATAGCTAAAGAAATTTGTGTCATGTGCGTCTATTTTGGTTGTAATCAAACTCTCTGACTTTATATATATTTTCTTTTCAGCTCACCTGAGCCTGAGCTTTTCTGATCAAAATTTGTTCGTTGTCTGTCGGCGGCAGTGTAAAGTTTTCACATTTTCATCTTCTTCTCCAGAACCACTTTCAACCAAACATAGAACAAACATCCTTGGGTGAAGGGCTTTCAAGTTGTTCAATTGAAGGGCCATGCCTTCTTTAAATGGGAGATAATAAAAAAAAAAATGCCAAAGTAGGGTGGGGTCATTTAAAAATCTTCTCAAGAACCACTGGGCCAGAGTAGCTGAAATTTACATGAAAGCTTCCTGACATAATGCAGATTAAAGTTTGTTAAAATTATGGCCTCCGGGGGTAGGATGGGGCCACAATAGGGGATCAACGTTTTACATACAAATATATAGGGAAATACCCCTTTTTGGGAGATATAACTGTAAGGATTTATGGACATTATTTAAAAAAGCTATTCTAACGAGTACTCGACTGTGAAAAATTTAGTCGATGATTGGTATGACCTAGTGATTGTCGAATACTCGTTGACATCCCTAATAAAAATGTTTGAAAAGTATCAAGTGAGCTTCAAAAGATGATAAACTCACATGTGCTAGAACATGTATATCGGTCAATTAAGAGAAAACATCAATACTGACAAAAGGTGTGCATAATGAATTAATAAAAGAAGAATGTAGCTGTGTTCATTAAAACTCGATCTAGCCCAACTCGCTAAACTCCTGAATTGTAGAAAATTCTGCGGCACTTTCTTGCTAAATAAATTGCTTAGGTTTTTAAAATCTATGATGTGAGCTTTTCTGCATTTGAGTCTGTTTTGTGTTTGTCATTCAATCGTTACAATGTCTCTGTGTTTGAAATTCCCCCTGATGATTATGCCTTCAATTACTGTCTAGAACAAAATTCATGATGCCATTAGGCCACATTTATACAGTATGGATAGTGTCTTGGAAAAGTTTTTGTTAACTTCAAAACTGATGTTGATATATATCTGTAGAACTGAACAGACCCAACTTTTATATGTAGAACTGAACAGACCCAACTTTTATCTGTAGAACTAAACAGACCCAACTTTAAAGAAAGTGTATGCTTGTACGTGATCTAGTATCAATTTCTCCTTTTTATAAAGTTTGTGATGAACTGCATATGCAGAACTGCTAGTTTAAAAAATCCTAGTATTTCACCTTGTTAATGTTGCCATAGTAAAGCTATATTTCATGCCAGAATTGACATGCTTTAGCTTGGGTTAGCACTATTCAGTACTTTCATTACTTTTGATTATTCCCTGCTAGAGGTGTTAGTCCCTGATTAAGTCATATCTAGTTGATCTCTTTGAATTGACCAATCTGGAAAGTGTTTTCATTTTCACCTCCTTTTTGGTAGGATGGCATCCAGCATGTGACTGGCTATGTGCGACCTTTGGAACATTTTATTAGCACTCTCCACCAATCAAACATCAACACCTGGAACTACATGGAAGATGAAATGTTTATACTGCAGAGACCAGAGCTTAGAAAAGACATTGGGGATCATGTGAGATAGTTTTAGCAATCCGTATTGAAACGTGAAGCTTCAGCGTTAATACTGATTAATAATAATACTCATTCAGCTTTAAAGGGGCATGGACAAGATTTGAGCTGAAAATTTTAAAATTTTATTTTCCCCATTTTTATTGTTTACAATTGGTTAACTAAAGTATTTCTAATGGTCAACCAAAATTTGAATATCAGTTGTTGAGTTCTAAGTGAGATACAGCACTCACAGTTCTTTGTTATGTAAAGAAGGCTCGTGCCATGTTTTTGCTTACATTAGATTGTTTAATAGAAAATAGCGTGTTTAAAACAAAATGAGATGTGCCAAACACTAGAAAATATTATCTAATTGTGTTAAGAATTCACTTATAAATTGAAAAAAATCTGCTTTAAATGAAATTTTTACTAGTTTATTTAACCTATGTAAACAAAAAACATGGCATGAGCCTTGTTTATATAACAAGGACTTGTGACCTCTGTATCACCCATGTACCTTAACTACTGACATTCAAATTTTTGCTGATCATTAGTAATACCTTAGTTAAACATTATAAGCATTAAAAATCAGAAAGTAAAATTTGAAAATTTTCAGCTCAAATCGTGTCCATGTCCCTTTAAAATTATACTGACAGACTTTAAAAATGCAATAGTGGATCGTTTTCTGTAATTCATTGGTGTTTGATCTTCATTGACCTTGGAGTTTGACTTACTTTTAAAAAAATCCTGACCTATTTAATATCTCTTGAACTATATAAGGTAGGGCTTAAATTCAGTAAACAAATAATCAGCAGAATTGTTTAATTGCAACATAAGTAATTTTTACCTTTTCATTAGTTTTTAAGAACAGAAAATCTCGTGCAACGCTACTCACTTCATGTGAATAGTGAACGCAGGTAGGACAGGTAATGGATTTTAAAATCCAGCACGATGTATGGTGAGTGAAATTTGCAGTAAATCAAAAACATATTTAAAGTCCATCAGTATAATTTTGACTTCTGCAGATATGTCGAAGTACAGGTGGTAATGATGTACTGGATTCACTGTGTTTGTCTTAGTATGCGTTAGTAGACTAGTCATGTATTTACACTACTGGTTAAGGAGGTATGCTACACCAGAGAAGATGTGGAGGAAATGTATAAACAATATTTTGAGATTAAAAACTTTCAAATTTACTTTATTTAGTCAAAAAATGCAGTTTTAGTAGAAAGCAATCTGAAAAAATTTGAAACCCCAGCTGGACTCGAATCCACGATCTACAGTTCAGCAGTCGACGTGCTAACCTACTGAGCTACTTAGCTAGGCAATGATTATTTAAATGAATAGGCAAATATTGCTGATATCTATATTTTCATCCATGTTTTAAAAGGAAGTCAGCCATTATGATGATGTAGAGTACCTCCTTAAATACATTTCTGTGACAGGTGTTAGATATGTGGAATAGTACTATGTAATCTCTATTCAAGTTATCAAATTATAAGAATTTGATGTTCCTGCAGCTGAGGATTTGGTTTCTGTCATGATCAGTGCAATAAATTTCATTTATGATTATGCATGCATGCAATTTAGATCAAACCATTTGTTAAATAATATATTTCAGATTTATGCATCTGAAAACTTTTTCTCCTTCTTCCCATTTGAAATTCGCCCCTGGGATGCAGCTTTTCTGTGGGGAGCCAAGCATTCTCGATCTACCCTGCACATGGACCCCTACAACTGGACTGCTATCAGTTCTGTCCTCAGTGGGGTGAAAAAGTGGAAGGTGAAGATGTTCTTTTCATTAAAAAATCACAAAGGACTGTGTGGTATTGATCTAATCTGACCCTGCAAAATTCAAGTTCAATCTTTAACATGTGACCTGGTTTTTTCTTTTCTTTAAATTTCAATTCTTATTAGGTAAACCCATGAATATATTTGCTTACAACTTTCACACCATTTCTTGTAATATGGCATAAAAAATGGGGCATTTTATTGTCTGCTGTCGTGTTTTGACCAGAAACATTATTTTGCATGTTTATTTTTTGGTTTTTTTTTTAAATCTAGTAATTATGGAGAGACTTTATAAAAAATTCATTATTTTTACCTTTTTGAAATATTTACATTTCCAATGTTTTTGCCTTAGATATCGTTACCAATTGTAACGATAGCCATTTCCTCATGAATGCGCTGCAGTTTTGAACAATGCGCGTATGAATTTTGATAGATATAGAATTTCAATAGAAAATAAAGTACCAGCTCATATCCTCATGTATTTTCAAAAATAGAATTTTATTTGCGGAAGAGATAATGGTAAGAAAATGTGCACTTTTTTCATTAATTTAAACATTTAAAGAAAAAAAATAGGATGTCATACTTTAGGATTACCAACAAATGTCTAAAAAAGTTGTAGATACACCTTCATCGAAATAAGTAATCAATGTTTCAGAAAATTGAATTACATGTATATTTTAGGGGCCAAATTAGACCAATACTACACATAGTCCTTTAAAAATATTGTCATGAATACATGTATTTCGTAGCATTGCTTGCAAAATTTTAAAGATTTTTTTCTGATCAGAATTTGCCTGGCATCTATTATTGTCAAAAACAAGACTGCAAAGAACAAATGGCAAAATGATAATCAAGCATCTGTAAGAATTGTGAATTCAGATTTTTATGACACCTGAGTAAACTCAGGTGGCCTATTGCAATACGCAACTTACAAGATATCAGCTCTTCTGTGATAGAGGTGTGATAGAGGTGCGTTCAGTGTTCTGTTGAACGCTTGGGTGGGTATACATATACTATAGACTAGCTACGTAAATACGGATAAAAGTAATGAAACTGTAAATTTTGTTTATATCAGCCGTTGGTATACATTAAACTGACAATATCAAGAGTAACATTTGATTGAATTAGGCCATTAAATTAAATATGAAATTATTTTTTATTTTCTCTTCTGCACGAGTGATATTTTAATCAAAGAAAAAAGGTGATTATCGATTTTTGTTTGAGCTATTTTATTATTAAATACTAATAAACTTACTAATATTGTGTGTCCCTGCAGTTTGGGTGGTTGCATGATGTTTGTTAATTGGCCTCTAGGCAATATATGAAAGCAGCGATAAGCATTTGTACCCACCGCGTGTGGACGATAGTATGTTTTGCGTCTCACTGTGCGTAAGAGTTCCACAAAGGGAAAAAACTATTGGGCAACTCGGAAATTGCGTATTGGTCTTTGTTCATCGTCGTGTGTCATCAGTTGAGCATTTTTGACTTCTCTTTGATAGCTAATATTCCAATTTTTTTAAAATTTGGTATGAAGCATCTTTAGGACAAGGGAGGCATGAATTGTAAATTCTAGGACTCCTGCACCCCTGGGACCTTAGGGGTGGGGCAAAAACTGCCCAAAAGTGACCAATTTTCAAGAATCTTCTCCTCTAGAACCTCAAATGTATAAGAAAAACTAAATGCATAGTGATGTAGAGCAGGAAGGCCTCTACCAAAATTGTAAATTTCATGATCCCCAGGGTAGAGATTCTGACTCCAGTGTGGGGCCAAACTTGTATATATAGTGTATATGTTAAATAATATCTTCTTTAATGCTATTGATACTAAATTGAAAGTAAATAGATATTTAGAAGGAGTAAATAGTCCTTTACCAAAATTGTAAATTTCGTACATGATTCTAGTGGGTAAAGATTTGGTTCCAGGGTGGAGCCAAAATTATCATAGTGATTATTGTCTTTATCCTTTGAAAGACTTCTTGAAGTTTGCTGATATGGTATAGAAACTAAATGTATATTTTGGAAAAGCAGAAAAAGGATTGACCAAAATTGTGAATTTTGCAACCCAAGGGTTTTGACTCCAGGACAGGTCAAAATTAGTCATTTTGTGTTAGTGCTGCATATAATATATTATCTACAGCCTTCCATCAATGCACTAGGCTCTTTTTAGGGCATTTAAGTTTTAAAGAATACATCTCATTTTATATATGTACTTTTGCTGAATATTAGAATTTAGCTTAGACATTCAGAACAGGAAATTTTCAGTAGCCTTTGGGACTAGTGATACATTTAGCTTGTACATATGTACTCAGGTAACTGATAAGACCTGTGGGCCTCTTGTTTTTGAATTATAATCACTTTGTACAGAGTGAGCCTATGGCCCTGCCTCAGAACATGAATTATCTTTTTAAAAAATTTATCTGGATCATACTGCACTTGAAATATTACTTGGATTGCGAATTCAGAGCTAATAAACTTGAGAAAAATCTTAAATCACTGAAAGTTTGATCAAAGCTGATCAAAATCATTGGAAAGAACTGCTCATCAGTCATATTGTAATTATGTTATACATACATGTACTAACAATTTAACACAGGTATCTGAATTTTAATCAATAAATACATAGATATAAATAGAAAAAAGAATAAAAAATCTCTCTATATATATGAATACATTTATATTTGTATTTATATTTATTTAGATAGAGTTTTTGTTTCTATTTATTGATTAAGATTGAGATACCTGTGCAATATAACAGATTGAATATAACAAATGTAGCATGGACAAGTGGTCTAGAGAAGTGACTTTTATCCTCAGAATACGTATTATTATTGTGAGGCAGAGGTCACTCTACAATGATACACAAGGGAAAACAATGATAAAATATTTTGAACTATTGACAAGATTCATGGACAATTTCAGGTCTTACTTGCTATATATAGAAAAAGAGGAGTGGTTGGGAAGTTATTGTTCAATTATTTTCTTGATGTAAAACATATGAGCTTTATTTTCTGCTCACTGTACAAAGAAAGCTGTGATATATGCAATCCTGATCATGTCTGTTAGAATATTTCATTACAAGAGTTTTCGTATCAAACTGAGTGCATTACCTGGTGATTAAAAGTATCATTTGCCTTGGATTTCTCAAAAAAAAAATTAAAAAAATGAAGTTTGAGTTTTTTTGTTATTTGAGCAGTCAAAATTTGAGTAAAATTTCAGACTTAAGTCCAAGTTTCGACTGAAGTTTCTTTCAAGAAACCAAGGCCTGGATTAAGATAGATAAATCAGGTTTTTGGAAAGGGCTGCTGGTATTTTCTGCAGGATTTGAATGTTGAAATGTCGTGAGTTTACTATAATGGAGTAATTTGGAGAGAAAAGATTTAAGAGACATTTTCTTCAAAGAATAAAAACTTTTAATCAGGAATCATAAAAAAATATCTTGATTGTTTTATCTAAGTATATGTGTGTCTATGTTTTAAGTTCAAAGAGGGATGGCATGCATTCCTTGTCAGAATGAAAGTTTGAAAACCACATTTTCATTCACCTTTTCTTTACAAGCTTTTCCTACCGGGTCAGGATCATCTATTGTATGTTCAAAAAAGTTCTTGTGGATTTCCACTAGAGTGTGTAAAGTACAATAGGTACCCATTCAAATCTGTCACTTTATATAGAATATTCGTGTGTAGTTGTGCTAAAATTTGATATGTGTCATTTTTTTTTATGATACTGCATGTAGTGCACAGTATTCTGATGTACAAATTTAGTACTTTTAATGTGTTTCAATTTTCGTTGACTGTTTGAAGTGTGCATTATATATTCTGCCTGATGTTTATGTTTTTCGAGCACTAATTTCCGTCAGTTTCCATTACATTCAAGAGTTTGTATTTAGCCTTGTGGTGTCCAGTGATCTTCAGTGTGCTAGTCCACTTGTTTCAGTTGATGTGAAGTAGCTATCTTGTGACTCTATCTGGCAAAATGTAGTCTGAATACAATCTAATTAAAATTAGATCCTTTGATCCGCTCATGTATATCGCTACACAAGGTGTGTGTGGATCAAAGGATCTAATTTTAATTAGATCAGTCTAAATATAACTGCTCTGTTTTAATTTTTAAGATTCAATTTATTCGGGGGGGGGGGGGGGGGGATGGATCTGTGCTGCATTCAGACTACATGCACCAGTATCTGTTCCTAAAATTTCATTTGTAACTACACTGTGGATTCTCCAACACAGTATCAGACCAGTAGTAAAACTAATACCTTATTTGGTGGTCTCATCTTGCTCATTTTTGTTCTGATGTATTCAATAAATTTCAGTTTTAAAAATACATGAGGACATGAACTGTAACATGAAACATGTTGGCACATTGTGAAAAGTACGCCAGCATAAAGCACTGCAGTTGATGCCCTTATGTATTTTCAAAAATGAATGCCCCTGTAATACATATTGTACAATTAATTCGTTATTTTACGCAAATGGTTATTATTGACTTTAGAATGCCAAATCGCAAGAAAATAAATTTGTGAGTGCTCTGTTGATCAAGTGTTTTTGCATGTATTTTAGCAATATGAAAATAAAAGCGAGAAAAAATTTACCTCGAGTGATGTTTCTAGTGAAATTACGCGATAATAAATTCCTCGCGTATATTTAGTAACTTACAGTAATAGAAATTTGGGGGCATACAGTTCTGCAGCTAGATGAAGGCATTTAATTTTTTTTTCCATTATTTCCATTGACTTATTAAAGGTTACACTGAAATATGATTGAGATCCCCTATGAAGAATATGCAAAAATTTGAGTGAAAACATCCTATATACATGTACATTCTCTAGCAAACAGTAGATTAAATATTTCACAATTTTTTACCTTATAATATCTATCCATATACATGTATAACATAAGAGTTTTTATTCAACCTATTTAAGGATTTTCAAAATATATCAAGGTCTGAGTGAAATTTCTGTTAGTTTTTCATCCTTGAGTAGTAAAGTTATCTACTGTAAGTGTATACTTTCGTATTGTCAGAAAGAGCCTGCAATGGAAATTAGCATTGTGAGGCCACAAACCTCCACTAGAAATTTTCAAAGCATAATTTTGATACCAATGGATTCTGAACAAACTGAATCTAGAGAATGGATTACTGAATCTAGAATGGATTAATTACTGAATCTGAATCTAGGAAATGGATTACTGAATCTAGAATGGATTAATTACTGAATCTGAATCTAGGAAATGGATTACTGAATCTAGAATGGATTAATTACCGAATCTGAATCTAGGAAATGGATTACTGAATCTAGAATGGATTAATTACCGAATCTGAATCTAGGAAATGGATTACTGAATCTAGAATGGATTAATTACCGAATCTGAATCTAGGAAATGGATTACTGAATCTAGAATGGATTAATTACCGAATCTGAATCTAGGAAATGGATTACTGAATCTAGAATGGATTAATTACCGAATCTGAATCTAGGAAATGGATTACCTGACGGAAGAGTGGATTAATTACTGAATCTGAATCTAGGAAATGGATTACCTGACGGAACCTGGTTGCAGTGGTTTATCAATGACAATAAAATATTTAAATGAACACAAATTTTGTCTACAGACTGCTCCATTATTTTACGTGAAAATTTGAATGAAATGTAATGTGTAGTTTTTACATAATCTTTGGTCTTATATCCACCTTATACATATAAACACGGAGAAAAAGCCAGCGAACATAACCGCCTTACCAAAATAAAACACTCCAGCTTAAAAGTACAGTCCATCATACTGTAAATTCCTAAATATACGCATGGAAATTATTATCTCGTAATTTCACGTGAAACATCACTCACCAAAAATAGTTCCTGCTTTTATTCTTATATTACTAAAATACATGCAAAAACACTTGATCAATTGAGCACTCGTGAATTTATTTTCTCGTGATTTGACGTCCATGAGTCATTTTGCGATAATAAGTACTCATGTAAAATAAGGAATCTACAGTATTGTGGACTAGCTTTCATACTGTTGACTCATTATATTAAGGGGGGGGGGGGGGGGCGCAATTTTCATGGAATTTGTAATATCCCATGAATTTAGAAAATTCACAATTTGTGCATTGTATTAAAATACAGAAACATGATGTCTAGGAAAATTGTCACCACAAGGAAACTATAAAATCCACCAAAACTGACCCTGTGAATTACAATGAATCCAGTTTGCTTATCTATAATACAAACCAGTATGCACTAAATTAAAAAAAATTCTTTGATTTTATGTATTTGCTGTATATATGTGTATGTGTATAGTTTATTAGGTTTTCTATTAATGTATTGTGTATACCTCTGAATGTTAACATTAACACCATTTATTGTTTACGTCAGTTAAAAATATCTAACAACCTCTCTCTTTTTAAAAAGTGGCCAGGGTGCAATATATTGGAAGATATTTCTTATGATGTTATGATAAAATGAAGGTTAATTTGTGGCAATTAGAGATAATTTTATTGGACACACTTTATACTGTTTTTAAATTTTGGTCTCAGTCCCGTGGATGCCTTTGATCCAGACTTGCGGCATTATCCAAAGTTTGGCAGGGCACAGTATCTCGAGACAGAGCTGCACCCTGGAGAAATGCTCATCATTCCAACAGGCTGGTTCCATCAGGTAAATGTTTTTATTATACTTTCATGTAAAATACTCGAACCTGATTGGTCGAGAAGCATTTGAAAAAACATATTGTTACCCTCTGAGAACAGAAAACACGCGACCCAGGGTGATAGTATCTAGCAACGGGTAACAGTACTTGACAACGGGTGATATTATAAAAAATTATCACATGCGTCAAATTTATGCGCGTACGGTTCGCCGTAGATTGCTAGACGACGTCGTTTGTAATAAATGCGAGTACCCGCATCGAAATACAAAATATTGCACGACAGTGATTGATCAAATGTCAACAGACGTAAGTTTTTCTGCTTTCCAGTTTACATAACATTCAGTATAATAAAACAAATATTGCATGTATTTGAGGGTAACATTGAAATTTTCACCCCTCGAGAAACCATTGTCAACCTCGGCTACGCCTCGGTTGATAATGGTTTTCTCAGGGTGAAAATTTTCGATGTTACCCTCAAATACATGCAATATTTATATAGTAGACTATGAATTCTATAGTTCTGCATATCATTCTTTTGTGTGATTATATTGTTGATGAAAACTTAACATTAGGTAAATGTTTGTAGACAAAGAATTCTATAGTTCTGCATATAATTCTTTTGTGTGATTTAATTGTTAATGAAAACCTAATATTACCTTGGTATATGAAATTTTTAAGAAAGAACAAAGCAAGCATGAGCATAGACAAGTAGGAGCAAAATGCCAAATATCTTTATAAATAATTCTTCCTACTGACTTTGATATTCTCGAGATTGATTTTGAATAATATTGTAAGTCTTAAGCTGTAGTTACACCTAAATTAATATTTCACTCCATTCCACAGGCATATAATGTCGATGAGACCATGGCAATATCCAGTCAGATGATGAACAGAAATAATTATCTCGTAATTCTAGAGGAGATCATCAAGGGAGGGAATGCGAAAAGAAAGAAATTGCCAGCTCATTTTGACACTTTATTACCTCCAGATCAGGTACAAGCTCACTGATTTTGGACAAATACATTTGATTTCTGTTATGATTACTACATCTCTAATTTGATGACTTTTAGCTCACCTACAGTAAGCTTTTCTAATGAAGATTTGCCTGTCTTTTGTTTATGGTATAAGCTTTTCTAATGAAGATTTGCCCGTCTTTTGTTTATGGTATAAGCTTTTCTAATGAAGATTTGCCTGTATTTTGTTTATGGTATAAGCTTTTCTAATGAAGATTTGCCCGTCTTTTGTTTATGGTATAAGCTTTTCTAATGAAGATTTGCCTGTATTTTGTTTATGGTATAAGCTTTTCTAATGAAGATTTGCCCGTCTTTTGTTTATGGTATAAGCTTTTCTAATGAAGATTTGCCTGTATTTTGTTTATGGTATAAGCTTTTCTAATGAAGATTTGCCTGTATTTTGTTTATGGTATAAGCTTTCCTAATGAAGATTTGCCCGTCTTTTGTTTATGGTATAAGCTTTCCTAATGAAGATTTGCCCGTCTTTTGTTTATGGCATAGTATTTGTTGTCATCATTATCTTCTCCAAAACCAATATGTCAATTTCAACCAAATTTGACACAAAGTAACCTTTGGTGGAGGGGAGGATATATAAATTTGTTTAAGGTAGCTCACTACACTAAAGCTTATACTCTTTATGACATTACGTCACAAGATGGCGATTTAGTTTTGTGAAATTATTTGTATCAATCGATTTGTTTGTCTATCATCATAACTCAGTGGTTAAAGCATTGGGCTGGTGAACCACAGACCTCGAGTTCAAATCCGCCAGAGTCTTTTGTTCATAAATGTATGTGTTGAAATTTTTTTGGTTGAAAATCATGTTTTTATCCAAATTTGCATATTTTATGCCTTTTTGGCATATATACATTTTCAATACCATCATATCTTTTATGATTAAATCAATTCGTACTGATTTGCTTGTGATGGGTGTAATATGTACCGTTTTCATTAGTCACTAGTTTTACACTGATTTTTAAGTCACTTCAGAGTCACTCAGGTGTAATATGTACCGTTTCCATTAGTCACTAGTTTTACACTGATTTTTAAGTTACATGTACCTCAGAATCACTCCCCTTCAGTGACCTATCGCCATCATTCTTCTGTTGTCATCCTGTAACAATTGAATGTTCGTAACTTCTTTTATACTACTAGGCCAATTTCTTCAAATTTGATACAAAGCACAAGAAAATTATTATTGTAGTCCTTGGGATTAGTGATACCTTTAACTAATATTTGGGTGACTGATAAGGCCTGTGTGTTTTAGTACACCACAAGACCCATTGTCTAACATGCTCACCTCAGTAAATGGTTTCTTTGCAGCACAGTTCTATAGAGGTTATCATTCGATGTATCCTTGTAAATCTAGATGGGATGGGGTCAATGTGAAAATAATCCACACTTTAGATAGGTGATGCAGTAAAATTACAAGTCACTCTGGGTTGGGGCAGAAGGGTAGAAACTGTGAATAGGAAGTCTTGGAAGGTTACCCTAGATTAGTTGGGTTACTAAGTGCATCAAATTGTTAAATAAAAATCTGAAAATTTATTTTATCAATTGAACTTTCAATCATGATGAAATATTGGTTCCATAGCTCCACTTGGTGTATCAGCAACTAACAATATTTCTTAGATTGTGCGATACTCATGGGACAGTTAAAGCCCTTGCCTGCCTTGTAAGAAAACATTTTAAAATTAACAGTTTGTAACATCAAGGAAACTATGAAACCATAGTATTAACAAAGGTATAATCCTTTTGTAAATGGTTGAGATATGCTTTAATTTGCAGGTGAAGCTATTCCTGTCCTGCATTTCCAAGAAGATATTGAAAAAAGGAAGAGAGCTCACAGAGATGGTGTTTCGAATGGTGTCTGAATCTTAGGGCTTTTAGACTGTAGAATTCTGAAATATTTGCACATAAAATTATAAGGAAATGTAAACCATTGTGTATTTTGGGATATTGAAATTTTAATCCAACAATACAGAAAATCAATTCATTAAAAAAAACTTGTTTATATCTTGTTGGAAAAAGGCTGGTTTTTTTCCCCTCAAAATCTTGTAGAATCTTTCTTTTTATTCTGCATATTATGATAACTAGTATTTTCAACTTTTCTAGATAGTGATGTTCTGGTCCATTATGAACCTGTTATTGATTGTGTTTATGTGCTGCAGATGTGTGTGTATTACAAATATGCAATAATAAATTCACCACAGAGAACTCAATTTTAATACATTGGGTTGGATAAAGTGCCATGCAGTGAAATATATGTGTCATGGAACATTTTAGAGATACCTGTAAATAATAATGTTAAAGGCAGCTGTGAAACATACAGCATGCAATCAAATTACTGTGATTTCACAGTATTTTCATTATACCCCCCGCAACAAGTTGTGGGGGGGGGGGGGGGGGGGGTATACTGGAATCGGGTTGTCCATCTGTCTGTCCGTCCGTCCGTCTGTAGACGCAATGGTTTTCGGGCTCTAAAGCATTATCCTTTCCACCTACCGTCACCATATCATATATATGAACTACCCATGGGATGAAAATGTTCCCTATCGATTTTGGGGTCAAAAGGTCAAAGGTCAAGCACACTGGACATTGAAGTAGCAATATGGTTTCCAGCCTCTAAAGCGTTATCCTTTCCACCTAGTCACCATATCATATATATGGACTACCCATGGGATGAAGATGTTCCCTATCGATTTTGGGGTCAAAAGATCAATGGTCATGCGCACTGGACATCGAAGTAGCATTATGGTTCGGTTTGTCATGCCATTTGTTTTTTACACTCAGAAAAAGAGGTAGTTTATACCTATTACCAACACCCTTTGGGAGATTGTGGTAAGCGGGGGGTATTCTTAGTGAGCATTGCTCACAGTACCTCTTGTTTCCCTTGTTTTTGCCTTTGAGATGTTTACAAATTGTAATGATAGCCATTTCCTCATGAATGTGATGCAATTATAAACAACACATGCATGAATCTTGATAAATATAGTTCATCTATTTTAACAACTGGCAGAAATGAAAGTCGAATGTAAAAATAAGAAATAAATTTCATTTTTAGCTCACCTGAGCTGAAAGCTTAAGTGAGCTTTTCTGATCACCTGTTGTCCGTCGTATGTCTGTCTGTAAACTTTTTACATTTTCGACTTCTTCTCTAGAACCACTGGGCCAATGTCAACCAAACTTGGGTGAAGGGCTTTCAAGTCCCTTTCAAAGGGGAGATATTCACAAAAATGCAAAAATAATGTGGGATCATTTAAAAATCTTCTCAAGAACCACTGGGCCAGAAAAGCTGAAATTTACATGAAAGCTTCCTAGCATAGTGCAGATTCCAGTTTGTAAAAATCATGGCCCCCGGGGACAGGATGGGGACACAAGGGGGATCAAAGTTTTGCATAGAAATATATAGGGAAAATCTTTTCAAACTACTGGGCCAAGAAAGTGGAAATTTATACGAAAGTTTCCTAACATAGTGCAGATTGAAGTTTGTTAAAATCATGGCCCCCGAGGGTAGGATGGGGCCACAATAGGGGATCAAAGTTTTACATACAAATATATAGGGCAAATCTTTAAAAAAAATTCTCAAAAACTACTGGGCCAGGAAAGTTGAAATTTACATGAAAGCTTGCCAATATAGTGCAGATTCCAGTTTATTAAAATCATAGCCCCCGGGGGTAAGATGAGGCAACAATAGGGAATCGAAATTTTACATACAAATATATAGGGAAAATAATTAAAAATCTTCTGAAAAATCATTGGTCCAGAAAAGATTACATTCACATGAAAGCTTTCTGACATACACATGTAGTCCAGATTCAATTTTGAAAAAATCATGACTCCCGGGAGTAGGTTGAGACCACAATAGAGATCAAAGTTTTACATGCAAATATATAGGAAAAATCTTTAAATATGAGCCCAGGTGAGCGATGTGGCCCATGGGCCTCTTGTTGAAAATACATGTGGGTATGACCCACATGCCAGCATACTTTTCATTAAGTACTAACTCTCTTCATGAAATATGCCGCGTGAAGCGTTGCAATTCATACCTTCATGTATTTTCCAAAATATTTTTTAAATTAAATGAAAAATACTTTATTGATGTTTAAAAATGATTTTGTGTTGAATCAATCAGTTACGATCTTTCGATTATTTCTGATAACTGATTATGAAAATTGTTCAATTTCACATCCCTAGTTCTTGATATAATGAACTCCAAAATTTTAATATATTTTTCTAAATAATAGTTGGTTTTTAGCTGAGTTGCATAGCAAATCTCGGCATTTAAATTTGCTAAGGATGGGCGTCCAGTCGGGCGGGTGGCTTCCACAATTAGCTTGTCCGGTCTCTAACTTTCATACTTTTTGGTGCATCTTTGTGAGACTTACACAACATGATCACATCCAAAAGAGAAATATTCCTATTTATTTTGAGGTCAAAAGGTCAAGGTCACTTTGTCACTGAATGCCATAGATTTGAGCTTGTCCGGTTCATACTACTAGGGGCATCTTTGTGAAACTTACATGACATGATCACATCCAAAAGAGGAAGGCTCATTTATTTTGAAGTCAAAAGGTCAAAGTCACTTTGCCACTAAATGCCATAGATTTGAGCTTGTCCGGTCTCTAACTTTCATACTACTTGGTGCGTCTTTGTCAGACTCCCATATTTTGATCACATCCAAAAGAGGAAGGTTCCTATTTATTTTGAGGTCAAGGTCTCTTTTTCACTATATACTCATTACTGTAGATTTGAGCTTGCCTCTAACTTTTATACATGTACTTGCTGGTACATGTTTATCAGACTTCAAATCCTGATGACATTCAAGATTCATGTTGCTTTTGAAATCCAAAGGCCAAAGGTCATTATCACACTAAATACCTATTGCGGCCATTCAAAGCTTCATACTTATAAACTACATGTATATTAAATACGGGCATGTTTTTACTTCTTGAATGCAAGCGTGCATAATTTTCCAAACTGCAACTCGGCCATATTATGCATCTTTGATGCGTTTTAGCTATTTTTTAAAGATGAATTGGTTTATACAAGGGCTGTTCGATATGTAATGTGTATTGTACGATATCTCAAAAGCATTTGACTCAAATAGTGAAATGAACATTACATCCCTTCAAAGTATTCTCTGCGGTTTGAAATACATAATTTCAATATTCTAAACCCATATCCCAACCATTTTTACAACAGTGGTCAACGACTGGCTCTATTGAAATGACTATAAGGTTTGAACTATGTGGAGCTGAAGGCTCGTGTTTATACCATTGGAAAGGTATTGAATAGAGCTATTCAAGAGTATCACCATCCACGAAATCATGCATAGTGTTATCGTGCTGTGGTACAATACACATTACATATCGAACAGCCCTTGTATGTTAAGTTGAAAGGTCAATGCTTTCATAGAAATTTGAATACACTGAAAAGCATATGTTGTTTCTCTACAAAACATTGGTACACATATATGTAAATATTACTCACAATATCCCACGTTGTGCTTTATTTTTCTCTTATCTGTTACCGGAAGATATTAAGGATATTAATTATGAAAAGACAAGGTAATGATGTTTTTTAAATTTTATTTTTGAATCAATAAACAGTTTTAACCATTGATTTGCATTATGACTAGATAGAACTAATGTATTGCCACCACACTGGATGAAGATCTATACTGGATGCTGGAAGTGTTGTGTGTTAATGCGAAATGACAGTAGTCAAGATTACCTAAACATCACTGTAATGACACGACTGATTACTGAAACATCACTAATGACACAACTGATTTGTTTTCATCATACAGGAGTAGAATTGATTTAAACACTCTCTGAGGAGATCTTGTAAATAAAGTACATCTGTTATAAATTATTGACCATATCTCCCTACAGTTAAATCTGACTAACTTGATACCTGTGTATTCTGTTTTACTGTGAATCCCAATTCCATAATTCTCTCTTATTTTTAATATTCTCTACACTGTACAATCTGACATCTTGTCTAATCCAATTCATCTCTCACAGCATGTATAATTAGAAAGGTTTCATTTACAATCATAATATGATTAATAAATACAAATTGTGGAAACTAATCACAGCCATAGCAATCAATACTGGACATAATTCAATGTCTTGTTATTAAAAGTCAGGAAGTACTTTGTAAGGGTTAAGAATCATGTTGGGGTCAAAAGTCTTTTTGATTTGTTTCATCAAGACCACCGCTGACTTAGATTTACTGTGATATATAAACTCTCTTTTCTTGAATCCCAGACCGTGCTCTGCACTGATGCTGCCTTTTCTCTCGGCCACCCAGTCATACAAGAATGGCTCTATCTTATCCATTACTTCAGTACTGTACTCAGGTGACGTCAGATTCAGATGTAGATTTCCTGAAACAAAAACGGAGAAAACCTATAGGTGGTGTGGGTATTGAAGCAGGGACGCCTGTATTACTTGTCAGCTGCTCTCACCACTGCTCTACCTAAGCTGATTGTACTACAATACAACAGGACAAGTAGTTAACTACATCAATATTTGATTTTATTATTGCTAGTATTTTAATAGTACAAGGCCATTGGAGTGCAAATCTCAGAAAATGAATAATTTGGCATAACAGAAAATGGAAAATGTAAAAATTGAAAGGAAAAAATTGTTGAGATCTGAAATACCTGTTATATACCATATATACTCGCCTATAAGTCGGTTGTATATTCTGTAGGCTATTTTGGAGGGATTTGTCATTGACCCACTTATAAGTCGGTATAACTTTTTTCCAAGAATCGATTGACAATTTCAAACATTTTCACCTTAGTTTCAAATAATATTTTGTGCAATGTGCTGATATTTATTCATTTTTTCAACAATTCAATTTCAATAATTTACACTTAAAATGAATAAAATCATTAAAATATGTAAATATTTATACTTTATGCATATAATCTTAGAATACATGAATACTATAATATGTCCAGTCAATGTTAATCATGATAATCGTTGGAGTACGAAGTTGTTAAAAAATACTATACATTACACTGTCCAGAAAAATGCTAATCTTCTTCAGACGGTGGCACCTATAAGTCAGATATAGAGTTTTGGACCAATTTTTAACTCCCAAAAATCCGACTTGTAGGTGAGTATATACGGTATATATTTTTAAAACTTTTATGTGACAAATCTATGACATTACTAAATATCTATATCTGGGTTCAGAATTTTCAGTGGAATTATGTCTCCCCTCTTCCACAGAGAGACATTGTTTTTGTATTTTTTGTCCGTTCATTTGTCTGTCTGTCACAAAATCTTTTGAACGCTTATCCTCCTATATGGCTTATCCGATAGACTTGAAACTTTGTACAGTGCTTCATTGCCATTTGTAGATGTGCATATTGTCGGGATGGGAGGATCCAATTATTTACCGAAAGTTATAGTGGATCTAACAGGGTAGGAGGATGTTTAAATAGCTTGTGAATGCTTCTCCTATATGGCTTATCCGATAGACTTGAAACTTTTTACAATACTTCAATGCCATTTGCAGATGTGCATAATATAAGGACAGGAGGATCTAATTATTTTCCCAAAAGTTATAGTGGATCTAAGAGGGATGGAGGATGTTAGAATAGCATGTGAATGCTTGTGATCCTCCTATATGGCTTATCCGAAGGACTTGAAACTTTATACAATACAGTTTTACTTCAATGCCATTTGCAGATGTGCATATTGTAGGGACAGGAGGATCCAATTGCTTTCCTTAGATTATAGTGGATCTGAGGGGTGGAGGGTGTAAATAGTTTGTGAACACTAATTCTCCTATATGGCTTATCAGAGTTCATAATGTCTATGTTCCCGCTCATGCTTTCTCCTCCATACCATGCAGTAAATTAAGGGGAGGAGGTTTCATTTGGAGCACTACCAATTTGTGGAGACATTTGGTTTTGATAAAAACAATCTCTAGTTTGTAATTAATTTTCCCTCACCATCGCCAACATGTCCATAACCTACAACTCTGGTTACCATGGCACCCAGCCTCTCCCTCATAGCTTCCACCAAACCATAGAAAGAGGAGAGGGGCAGGGAGACATCATACTTGTAACAGTAGCCATCATGTAGGAGCCCCTCCGCAAGTCTCTCTCGCATAGACCAAATATGCTTTAAAAATAAGAATATTGAAAATACAAAATGTAGCTCTGAAAAGTGGGAATGGGTGAATTTACATTTGCTATGATACTGTTGAATGACATTGAGGGATTGAGAAAACAATGATACCAGGTAAATCTGATGGATGCTCCCTAAACTGCATATAGCCAATGAACTACTTCATATGACGAATGACGTTCACAATGATAAATAGCTGTTGAAATGAAGATTTTTTTTCATATATAAGGTAAATGTATATGTCGAATGATGTTGAAATTTAAAAAATTACCTTGAGTGACCTTTGTCTGAAAGCCATTTGCATATTACTGTTGAAATAAGGAATTTTTCCTCATTTAAGGTATATGTTTTGAGTGACTTTGACCTTTTCAAAATGATCTTTAGAGACCTTGGTCCAAAAGATCATTAACTGTTGAAATATTGTTGAAATGAAGGTGGTTTTATCATATATAAGGTATATGTTCTGAGTGACCTTGTCATTTACTAAATGACCATGAATGACCTTTGTATGAAAGCCATTTGCTTGTTACTTATTGTGTGATATACATATGTATAATCAATACCTGTTTAAAAACTGTTGAAAGAAGGAACTTTTGCCTTGCATAAGGTATATGTTCTGAGTGACCTTGACCTTTCCAAAATGACCATGGTCTGAAAGCCATTTGCCTGTTACTTGCGTGTGTGATATATGATCAACACCTGTTCAAAAACTTGAAATAAGAAATTTCTTCCTTATACATGTATAAGGTGTATGAATTGAGCGAACTTTCCCATTCCAAAATGACCTTGATCCAAAAGTCCTTTGCCAAAGGAATATTTGTGATCAATTATGATCAATTTAGAATGAAAGGTTTAGGAGAGCTTGGACAGACACACACAAGAGCAACTATATGCTCCCCCCCCAAAAAAAAATTGCAAGGAGCATAAAAATAGCATGTTGATGGGATCTGTTCATGGGAGATTTGAATTCATGGGCATGTCCCATTCAGTGTGCCACAAAAATTGAATCCCATTAACAAATTTCTTCTACATTTACTTCTTCTTATGGCTGCATAAAGAGTTCTATTTTTAAATACATTATCCTGACTTTTATGCATCTAGAAAAGTCTAAAACATAGTTGTCCTAATAACTATGTAAGTGAAAAAGAGCCTCTTTATTAATAACTTAAAGCCTTACCTGAATTTTTGTTAGCTCTGTTGCCACTGTTCCATCTTCCACAAGCCCAGAACCCATGACATGCTCCAAGAAATCATTGAGTTTTTCTTCATCATGACTTCCATTAGATCCCGACGTTTCAATCAACACATAGTAAGGAAAATCTTCAATAGGACTTGCCAGCTTCAAGTTCTCCTTGACCAGCGTCATTGATTGGGAATCCATGAATTCAAATGCTGACAAAACTTCTCCTAGTCTGTGTCGGCTCTCTTTGAATACATCCAGCACCGTCTGAAATGACTGGCATCCTACAAAGTTAATAGATATCTACAATCTCTATTTCATTATTTTAGAATACATCCAGCACCATCTCAAATGATTGGCATTCTACAAAGTTATTAGATATCTACAATCTCTATTTCATTATTTTAGAATACATCTAGCACCATCTGAAATGACTGGCATCCTACAGAGTTAATAGATATCTACAATCTCTATTTCATTGAATACATCTAGCACCGTCTGAAATGACTGGCATCCTACAGAGTTAATTGATATCTACAATCTCTTTCATTATTTTAGAATACATCTAGCACTGTCTGAAATGATTGGCAACCTACAGGGTTAATAGATATCTACAATCTCTATTTCAATGAATACATTCAGCACTGTCTGAAATGATTGGCATCCTACAAAGTTATTAGATATCTACAATCTCTAATTCATTATTTTAGAATACATCCAGCACCGTCTGAAATGACTGGCATCCTACAGAGTTAATAGATATCTACAATCTCTATTTCAATGAATACATTCAGCACTGTCTGAAATGATTGGCATCCTACAGGGTTAATAGATATGTATGTATCTACAATCTCTATTTCATTATTTTAGCATTCAAAAAATGTTTACTTGGAAAGGGTTTGAAAATTCATAAAGATTATGGTGCATATTGTTGAGGGCTTCTTATCAAAAATTCTGTTGTGATCTGTGCAACAGCTAACTAGGGACTCTCCACTGTGTCAAACCCAATGCCTTATCAACTGGTCTAGGGGGTCACTAGATAGTGCTGATAGGAATGTGATATTCTGATTCACTTACTACATCAGAGCCATCTACAGTGTATACCAGTAATTTTATATAAAATTACAAATTTAAATGAGGATTATCATATAATGAAAATAGTAAACATTTGATGTTATACTTGTCTTTCATGCCAAATACTTTTAATAATCTAATTGACTGAGAAATATTTGAAAAAACAATCTCTGAAAGTAAAAACCACACCCTCCGAGGTGATAATTATTTAATTAGTAATCGGAAACATTACTGTACCATAGGTAATATGATGAACAATATCAATATCATATGTGCCAACCACATTTCTCATACTTTGATGTAAAATGCTTGAATCCAATTCATGAATTGGTCAAAAAATGGTTGAAAAAACTGTGTTTCCCAGTGAAAGTAAACAAACACTCCAGGGTGATAGTATCTAGCCACGGGAAACATTCCTTGACAACGGGCGATAATATAGAAAATGATCACGTGTGTCATATTGATACGCGTACAGTTTGCTGAGTAGATTTTTTTAAAATATTGTTTGAGTGGTTGAAATAAATGCTGTCCTCCAAATATGGCAGATTATGATTTTTTTTCTTTTACTTTATATTCAAACATGTGAGACATTTACCGTATATATTCGCCTATAAGCCAGATTTTTGGGAGTTAAATTTTGGTCCAAAACTCATGTCAGACTTATAGAAGTGTCCAAAGAAGATTAGTATTTTTCTGGATGAAGTAATGTATAGCCTAGTATTTTTTAAACAACAAAAACATGGATGAAATAAACAAAATAGTAACTGTTTTTAATTTGCAGAGAATAAAACGTGAAATATCGATGTCATATCCCAAAACGTTATTGGAACACGAATAAGTACATAAGAGTATTAATAAGAAATTGATTTGTTGGGGGGAAAATATCAAATATTGGCGCATTTCTCAAAATATTATTTGAAACACAGATAAAAACATTAGTCTAGCATTGATTTGAAATTGTCAACCGATTCTTGAAAAAAGTTAAACCGACTTATGAATGGGTCATTGGCAATTCCCTCCAAAATAATCTAAAAACTATACAACCGACTTAAACGCGAACTGACTTATAGGCGAGTATATACGGTAGACATCATGTGATGACAGAAATGTGGACAGAAGTTGTGAATATTGAAAATGCTTATTGAATTGAAAATGCAAATTTGTATATGATTCATTGATATGCAAACAAATTAAATTAGGACTATACACAGAATATTACACATTCGACTTGGGATCGGTAGGGGACATGTATTGGGATCGGTAGGGGACATGTATCGAGATCGGTAGGGGACATGTATCGAGATCGGTAGGGGGCATGTATTCCTATGTAATACTCACAGAGTGCTTGTTCTTTTTAGTGCATTTGGAGAAAGAGAACTTCCACTACATATATCACAAAGTGTCTATTGTTATGTAAAATATATCACAAAGTGTCTATTGTCATGTATAATATATCACAAAGTGTCTATTGTCATGTATAATATATCACAAAGTGTCTATTGTTATGGGTTAACTTATGTTTAGTTGAAAAAATGTTAAATCATATCCAAGCTACACAAGCAAAAACTTAATTTCCACAAAAATAGCATACAAGACAAACAAATTAACATCAACAGTAAATATGTAAGCATCCTCACATAGTATAATTTCAAAACTTTTCACATCATGACTACTGGGCCACAACATGGGTTTGAATTCTAACATAAGAAATGTATTAAGATACATCTTTAATAAGCTTGAAGAATGGCAAGAATACAATTTCTCAAATAAATATGAAAGCATCCTCATTTAGTATAGTTTCAAATTCATTCAAACCTTGACCATGAAAAACAGGGTATATGCACAATGGTTTGAATTAAGTACAGGCAAACTGAACAATTGCTTCCCCCTTCACGGCTGTTTTGTGTAGAACATGTTGGGTATTAGTTCCCTTTGGCATAATACATACATGTATATCGGTGTGGCCACAGGGAATATATATATGCTCTATAAAGTGTGAAGTAAAGGTATTTCCAAAGCTATGGGCCAGGTCAAAGTTTTTGTGACAGTCTGATAGACCAGGGAAAAGGTTTATGTTAAACAAGTTCTGTACCTAAAAATGCTACTGAGACAGTTTGAGGTTTCTGAGGACAGTTCAAGGAGACTGCAGTGATGATTCCCAGGGTTCCCTCTGATCCTATAAATAGTTGCTTGAGGTCATATCCTGTGTTGTCCTTTCTGAGAGTAGATAGACAATCCATCACCTCACCGTCAGCCAAAACCTAAAATATAGACTGTGTATAAAGAATGGTTTGTGTGACATTCACCAAGAAATTATCTAGTTTACACAGAACTTAAACCTGACAAAGCTTGATTATCTTGATCTACCTAGTTATTATGTTATTTTTGAAGTAATGAAAGGTGAAGATAACGAACAGTGATCAATCTCATAACTCCTATAAGCAATACAAAATAGATAGTTGGGCAAACACGGTCCCCTGGACACACCAGAGGTGGGATCAGGTGCCTAGGAGGAGTGAGCATACCCTGTTGACCGGTCACACCCATCATGAGTCCTATATCTGGATCAAGTAAATGGAGTTATCTGTAGCCAAAATTAGTGTAAAACATGTTACTTTTGAAGTAATGAAATGTGTTTATAATTTATGTTACGAACTCACAGCTTCCAGTCCAAGAACATTCCCGTGAAGAGATCCGTATCTCAGCAACCGGACACCCCCAGCATTAGTGGCTACATTGCCTCCAATATGACAGCTTCCTTTGGCACCAAGATCAATAGGAATGGTAAGTTTGTAGTTCGATAAGTAGTCTTCTATACTAGCTAACACACATCCAGCCTGACACACCAATGTCCCTGTGAAGATCAATAGTTTAAAATGATAATTAGCAATAAAATTCTACTTCTGTTACAAAATAATGGATGATTCTAATGTTACCAAATTTATATATTATTTATATAAGTAATGTTACATTTTGTATGCACTATGTCTAAGTGTAGTCAGGGTTCTAACATAGTGCACTCTCTTAAACTATGTCAAATCCCCAACTAAAATTTTCGCATAGTGTACACAAAATGTAACATTACATGTGTAATTTTTAATATGCTGTCTGTCAATATTAGGGTTTAGTATAAATTTTACATTTCAACTCCGAATACGTTTTCAATGTCGATTGTTGTGGATACTTTATATGTGATATTGATTAGTTTATCATTTTAATGGCCCATAATTATTGTAGTCTTTTTCAAAGAACATATTAGTATGTAAAACTTTGATCCCCTATTGTGGCTCCATCCTACCCCCGGGGCTCATGATTTTAACAAACTTAAATACAGCATGTATGCACTGTCATTCAGGAAGCTTTTATGTAAATATAAACTTTTCTGGCCCAGTTGGTCCAGTGATTCTTCAGAAGATTTTTAATTATTTTCCCTATATATTCGCATGTAAAATTTGATCCCCTATTGTGGCCCCTTCCTAACCCCAAGGGTCATGATTTTTACAAACATGAATTTCAACTTTGTCAGGAAGCTTTCATGTAAATTTCATTTCTTCTGGCCCAGTGGTTCTTGAGAAGAAGATTTTTAAATGACCCCACCCTCTTTTTGCATTTTTGTGATTATTTTCCCTTTGAAGGGGAATGGCCCTTCATTTGAACAAACTTGAATCCCCCTCACCTAAGGATAATTTGTTAGATTGAAATTGGACAAGTGGTTCTGGAGAAGATGTTCCTATATATCAACATGTAACACTTTTACCCTCTTATGTGGCCCCATCCTACCTTGGGGGTGGGAGGTGGGGGAGGCATGATCTGAACAAATTTGAATCTACTATAAATTAGGAGGCTTTCACCTAATTCTCTACTCATATGGCCTGGTGATTTTTGATATGATTTCTAAAGATTTTCCATATATATTCGCATGTAAAATTTGATCCCCTATTGTGGCCCCACCCTACCCCCAGAGGTCATGATTTTGACAAACTTGAATTTCCACTATGTCAGGAAGCTTTCATGTACATGTAGATTTCAGCTTTTCTGGCCCAGTAGTTCTTGAGAAGAAGATTTTTAAATGGCCCCACCCCAATTTTGCATTTTAGTGATTATCTCTCTCTTTGAAGGGAGCATGGCCCTTCATTTCAACAAACTTGAATCCACTTCATCCAAGGATGATTTGTTCCAAGTTTGATTGAAATTGGCCCAGTGGTTCTGGAAAAGAAGATTTTCCTATATATATATATATATATATATATATATATTCATATTACAAATCACATTTTCCTCTATGAACCAACCAATTTCAGCGCGCGACACAATCCGTTCACATTGACTATGAACGGATTATGAACTAGCTTAAAGCATGCGGCTGAGAGCGTAATGATTTGAAAAAAAACTGTTACAAAGATCTCGCAAGTCACACCTTTGGATTAAGATTGTAAACTTACATGGATTATCATCCTAATCTTGCAGTCTCCTACCTCCAAAATACAGTGCACCTTGCAATGTTGATAAAAGGCAGGGCGAGACAAAATGTGACGTCATGTCTATGTGTTGACATACGTCACAATAACAACTGTGACAGAGGCTAGGAGTTCGTTTTATGCAACAAAATAGAAGCAGTGTAAACAAAGAGTGTTTTACTAAATGAATATAAATATAAGAAATGAACATCACTTTTGAGTTGTTCATGGTCAATATATATTGAACGGATTTGGATTTGAGGCAAATTCTCTGTGAATCGCTAGCGCGATTCACAGAATTTGCCTCAAATCCAAATCCGTTCATACTGACCATGAACAGCTCAAAAGTGATGTTCATTTCTTATATATATATATATATATATATATATATATATATATATATATATATATAAAACACTGAAAAGGCCACGGCACTCTTGGTTATTTAAAACAAGTGTCGTGACCTTTTCAGTGCTTTTATAAATTTCTTTACTGGCCTTGTATCTTCTTAGATCCGACACTTTAAGAAAGTAGGATGTTGTTGGGTTTTCGTGCTTTTATATATATATATCAGCATGTAAAACTATGATTCCCTATTGTGGCACCACCCTACCCCCGGGGGCCATGATCTGAACAAATTTGAATCTACACTATGTCAGGAGGCTTTCATCTAAATATCCACTCTTGTGGCCCAGTGGTTCTTGAGAAGAAGATTTTTAAAAGATTTCCTTTATATATTCGCATGTATAACTTTGATACCCTATGGTGGCCCCAATGACCCCCTAAGGAGTCATGCTTTGAACAAACTTGAATCTCCACTATGTCAGGAGGCTTTCATGTAAATTTCAGCTTTTCTGGCCCAGTGGTTCTTGAGAAGAAGATTTTAAATGACCCCACTCTTTTTTTGCATTGTTGTGATTATTTCCCCTTTGAAGGGACATGGCCCTTCATTTGAACACACTTGAATCCCCTTCACCCAAGGATGCTTAGTGCCAAGTTTGGTTGAAATTGGTCCAGTGGTTCTGGAGAAGAAAATGAAAATGTGAAAAGTTTACGCTGACGACAGGGCTTGAAACTAGCTTTTAATGTCACCAGTCCAGTTGGATTGATGGGATATAATTTCAACCAGTCTGTAGAAAAATTTACCTGTCCACCAGAGTTTTCCAGAAATAATTCAACATATTTCTTTAATGTAATTAAAATGAAATATGTAATTTTACTCAATATGCCTCAGGCAATATTGTAATACTTACGTGAGATTTATATTTACTATAAATGGGGTTTGCCTGATGTCTACAGAGGAATGTCAAATGTGCATTTAAGATTCATAAGTATATTTTCCAGAATGACGTTTTACAAAATAGACCAGTCCCATCGGACTAACTAAAACAAATGTCAGTCGGTCCACCAGACTTTTATCCAGTCACAGACTGACAAGCATGTCAATTTCGAGTCCTGGTCCGACAACAGACAAATTTTGATCAGGAAAGCTCACTTGAGCCTTCGGCTCAGGTGAGCTAAAAACTTACAACGATAGACATTTAAAACCAGAATAAACTAAATTGTGCCATAACCAACACTTTATAGGGAAAAAAACCCAAAACCAAATAGTGAAAAATGTATTGCATTTAGAAATGTAAAATTGTGCATGTTTAATAATAATAAACAAGATGAGTTTGTGAAACACAAATGCCCCCGATAATGGCCAATTCCAAAGATGGCCAAGGTCACAAGGACAAATATCTTGGTACCAGTAGAAAGATCTTGTCTCAAGAAAAATTCATGCGCAATATGAAAGCTCTCATATTTACCATTTAGAAGTTATGACCAATGTCAATCTTTTTAAAAGTAGGTCAAATGTCAAGGTCAAAAGGTTTAGCACCCACAGAAAGGTCTTGTCACAAGGAATACTCATGTGAAATATCAACGCTCTACCACTTACTGTTCAAAAGTTATTAGCAAGAATAAATTCTTTTAAAAGTAGCTAGGTCAAACATTTACTGTTCAAAAGTTATTAGCAAGGTTAAAGTTTCAGACAGAATTACAGAATGACAGACAGGACAAAAACAATATGCCTCCCTCCCCCCATTTTCAATCTCAAGGGCATAAAAAACCCAACTGGATATCATTATGGTTAATTCTGGTGGTGACTTTCACTTATAATTACTTTTGGATGCCCCCCCCCCCCCTCCTAATAAACATAATGATGACGAAGTATAACAACCAACAACTTGACATGGGGCTGGTAGGGACATGTATTGCTGTGCAATACTTACAGAATGCTTGTTTCCATCTGTAACTAAATGGAATAGATACTATTATATCATCCCCAACTGTAACCATATTGAAAGTTACATTACCATTTACTTATCAACTGTAACATTATTCCCCAGGTGTAACTAAATGGAATAGATACTATAATATCATCATATTGTAAGTTACATTACCATTTATCTATCAACTGTAACTATAAGTGGAGAGTGATGTCATTACATCATTCCCTAGATGTAACCAAATGGAAAGGTGTTGCAAGAAATATTACATTATCACCAATCTGTAACAATATGGATACGGAGATAATAATGTTAGTTCTAAATACATCTGCCACTTAGAGTGCTGCAAAAAATTATGTCTACAAACCTGATATTTCATCAAGGCTGATGATCTTATTCATCAGTTGTGTCGATATCACAATTTCATCAAACACTGGCACACTGCCTCCTACAAGGCCTGTGTTACCTCCCTGAGGAACCACGGCTAGCTTCTTCTCATTGCAGTATTTCAATATGCCCGATACTTCCTCAGTGGACTTCGGTCTCAATACAACCTGACTAGCACCTGTCCAAGAAAAAATGTATGAGAATTATTTTACTATGTCTTTATAAATTTCTATTCAATTTGTTATTATTCCAATATTAATATTGACAGAGCAGCGATTCAGATTGGTGTTGGCCATTGGCAAATGGCTGATGAAAATAAAAATGGCCAACTAAAAGTCAACTGAAAGGCCGAAATGGCCTATCAAGTTTGGTTTGTTGGATAGAGTGACCAATAATTTTTTTGTTTGTTTCCTGGGCACACTAAAGTAATTTATAAGTTTTAATATATATTGAAATATGAGGGGAAGGTCTCTTGGATATTTCAAAATAGAAAAGCAGGGGTACGTTCAGACTTAAGGATAGAGACATGAATATATAAATTAAGACTAAGTATATATACAAAACATTACTGAATTTATGCAGATTCTCTTTTTATATCAAATTTTTATAAAGATTCACAAATCTTAACATCAGATATCAAAGGTTCCACGATAGACCATGACATGGTATACCATGATAAAAACACCATATGGTAAAGTGAAATCATTGTTTGGTTTATCCAGGTCGGATTTATATGAACCAGTTTCACGGTGGTGAATCATGTGACTTTGGCATGACCTAGCTATTATCCGAAAAATTACAACGAAAGTCAACACAAGGGAAAATTCAAACAAACAAGTAACACCTTTATCAATAACGAATTTTCATATAACTTATATCAACATTTGAGGGCTTTTCTCAGGAACAAATCTATATTAAAATGGTAGTTCTATGTGCGATAGAAGGGAGGTTGACAAAACATGGACAGTCATGGACGCATGGAAATAGAATAAAATAGTACAAATCACGGATTCATTTTGTACGGATGATAAAAATTTCTGTGCATTTTCTTTAATATAGAATATACTATTGATTTGTGACATCAAACATACTTTGAATTTTTTTGTGCATGTAGGTATTGAGGTACAATCTATCAGTCACAGAAATTTTCCGTACTTTGTGACGTCAATGCAATTGTTTCATCATATCATAAACATATGAAATACAGATGGAAGACTATATTTCTTTCAATACAAGTACGATATTTCATTTTAATCATTATAATTTATTTCATATATAATACATACGTAAACCTAAATTTTTCAATAAAAACAAATTTACAGAATTTCCATAACTTTGGTATCCGTGAATCCGTGACTAAAAAAATCTGTCCGTGACTTTAAAGAATTTTTCGGGTGCGTCTTTTTATCACAAGGAACCACAAGGATACCACAAGGAACCACAAGGATACCACAAGGATACATCATTGACATCCCATTCAATCTTAATGAATCTAGATATGGCTTATATGCATTTTTAGGTCATCTGAGTCACTCAGGTGACCTATTTCTATCTGTTTTGTCCAGCATTGTGTCTTAAGTTTGTGTCATAATTTTTTTAACTTTCTCAACTTTTTCTCCAGAACTGCTTAATCAGTTTCAAACAATTTTGGTTTTGAATTACCCATATTATCATCTATTGGTGAAGTGACACAAAAATTGTGAATTTCAGGATCTCTGTCTCCTGGGGCCTGAGGGGTGGGACTTCAAAAGAAATTGAAGTAAACTTTGAAAATCTTTTCCCATACTCCTGGAAATCAAACAGTAAAGATGTTGGCTTGATTGTAAAGAGCATAGGGCTTTCCATCGAAGTTATGAAATTTATGGCCTAAGGATCAGGGTTTCTGGAGTTAGGGACTGGGACTCTATTGACCATATAGTGAAAGTGCATAAATTCTTTAAAAACCTGCTCTCCTTCATTAAATTTAGCAGATGAACAAAGTGCATGATTATGATGAGCAAGGGTGCTTCTTCCAAAATTGTGATATTCATGGTCCAAACCCCTTGGGTCAGGGGTTCTGAAGTTAGGGTGGGGCTCCATTAATATATTGAAAATGCATTAATTCTTTAAAAGTATTCTCTGCTCCTTGTTATTTAGCCGACAAACTTAGTGTTATATTATGATGAGCAAAGGAGCCTCTTTCTAAATTGTGAAGTTCGTGGCGCCTGGGTCAGGAGTTCCAAAGAAGGGTGGGGCTCTATTAATTCTATATTTAAAATGCATTAATTCAATCTTTTAGAATCTTCTTCTCTCTAGTCGGTTTTTGACAAACGAACTAAATGCACAGTCAAGTGTAAAAAGCAAAGGTGTTTCATCTTAAAATTAAAAATTCATGGTGCCTGGGTCTGAAATAAGCCAGGGCTTTATTGTTCGTATTTGGTGAAAATGCACCAATTCTTTGAAACCTCCCTACTTCTTGATTTTCAACAGAATGAATTATCTCTATATTCAGTTATGAATATAAATATATGTTAATGAAATGCAAAAATTTGAATGGGTATAATGAAACAGTTAAAAAGTATATCATTGAGGGAGTTAGAAAATTTCCAGTTCCCCTCAACCAGACTATTTCCCTTACCTTAGGAAGTATTCGAGGTAGCCTTCCTGCTAGTGGGGAATAGGGGCTATATTAAGCCAGTCCCCCTCCCCCCCCCCCCCTAAACAAAACAAAAAACATAGTGGTGCTCCCCTCTGTGTTTGATTTGGATTTAATTGATATCGTAGATACATTACATTTTCATCATTTCCTGAAATTGAAGGTTAAGTTTGTCTAACATAAAAGTATCAAGGAACTCTCAGAAAAATTGTGTTACAAACTGATAGTTTGCATAGAAAGTCACATCTTTGTTCGATAAATATAATCTTAGCCAATTATTTATTACATTAATTCATATCCCAGATGTAAAATATGAAAAAAACTTTATCAATTTAAAAAGCAGTTTCCAGATAAGTGCTATTTAAATAAACTATTGTACCTCTTACTATCCCACTAGTACTGTTACAAAAAGTTCAAATTATTCATGATAGATTTGCTATTAATTTATTTAACATAATGATTTCAGAATGCTGTCATCATTTGTTTTGCAAATTAGGTTACAGTGCTACATTTGCTATATTGTATCCAAATATCGGACCAAATTATTATGTTAGGGATTAAAAATTAATATCTTTCATCAAAAGTTGACAAATAGAAAATATCTCTTTATTATTAGGTATGAAATGACATTTTTAAATGGTCATTGGCACACCTTCACTGAATCTGGGCAATAAGTACCTTTACAATTTAAAAAGGGTATATGGGGGGAGGGGCACTAGCCCTTAAGCAAACAGTTTAATTTAAAGTTTTTTTCTTCGGTTAAAATGTAAGTCTGAATGTAGGAAATAACTCATAATAGTAAATTTTTTATAGTTCATTGAATGATAGAAATAATTCTAATCTAATATGCTATAATTTGGATCTATGTATTGGCTTCTATATGTATTGACAAGATATGGGAAATGGAGGAAATTCGGGTTAAAATTATGATCATAGCAATGTGGTGTTAGGAATGAATTAATCATGCAACACTTCTAAATTGGTTAAATTAAAGGAATCTGTGGATGCTTAGATCATTTGAAACCTCCACTAATCTTTTGAACTTAATTTATAATACATGTGGTCCTGAATCCAGAAGTTTTTCACCTACAGGATCCCCCATTTCACTGTTAAATGAACAATATGGTCCAGTGACTCTCATATACACTGCATGAAGATACTTTACATACACTGCAGTATCAATAGGATACTTTGGTGTGTCATTAGGTCACATTAGGATGTCATTTGGGGTGTTAATAGGGTTCCTTGTGGTACCATGTGGTGTTAATGGAGTTACTTGGGGTGTCAATAAGGTTGTAAGGGGTGCCTTGGGTGTCATTAGGGTTCCATGGGGTATCTTAAGGTGACACTGGTGTCCCTTGAGGTACCCTGTGGTATCCTTGTGGTATCCTTGTGGTAAAAAGATGTGCCCGAATTTTTCCGTGATTTGAATGCAATTTCCGTGATTCCTTGTTGCCCTCACCATATAAACATGCGAAATTTATATTTCTTTCATAATACAAGTATTATAATATTTTATTTCAATTGTTATTTCATATAAATTCTTCAATAAAGGCAATTTACAGAATTTTTGTAACTTTGGTATTCACGAATCTGTGACTAAAAAAAACATGATCTGTCCGTCGCTAAAAAAATATGTGGGTTGATGTCCGTGCAAGTGTTTTGTATTTGTTGAATGCCTGAATATGGATTCATGTTTAATTGTACAAAGTGTCGCCAGTGGTTGAACATCCATGATGTCAAAATTCAACACTTAGTAGTAAACAAATTAGGAAGTCAAAAACAATTAAATGTATGGATTGTAAGAGTTTGTAAATGATATATGATGTTTTGGAATTTCTTGTAATTCTTTACACATAAATACACTTTTTAAATTCACAGAAATTTTTATCATCCGTGCAAAATGAATCCATGATTTGTATCATTTATTTATTTCCATACATCACAAATTAAGGATTGAGAAAAAAAATTTCAGTCACAGTATCACAGATACCAAAGTTTGTGAAAATTCTGTAAATTGAAGATTTTATATAAAATAACGATAAAATACTTGTGTTTACTGTGTTATGAAAGAAATATAGTCTACCTTCTGTAAATTTTGCATGTTTATAATGTGATGAAGGCAATATTGCATACAAATCATGGACAGATTTTTGTGACAATGCACAGAAAAATTTCCGTGACGGATAGATTCTACGAATTCTAGTCAACTCGGCCCCTGGAAAACTCGGCCCCTGGTGAACTCGGCACTTGGTGAATTCGGCACTTAGTGAATTCCGCACTTGGTTAACTTGGCACTTAGTGAATTCATCACTTGTTTTATGAATATAAAAATAATGTGTATCCTAAACTGCATTTCCTATGCGTTATGTATATCGTATGTTTATTAATTCTTTGTAAAAAAAATTATACCTGAGCTGTATGGTTTATGGTAATAAACAATACAATACTTCCAAACTATTCAATACTAATTATGTTTATTATTCTAACATATCACCTGTACAGCTCATGGTAATAGAGGGCGAAGCCCTCTCACGGCCCAAAGGGCCGTGAGAGCGGAGCTCTCCCTATAGGTAACACGTATATACATATTTAAAAGGAAAATATAGGAAAATAATGAAAAATTAAACCATACCTATGGAACTTGAAAAGTTTAGTACTAATGGCGTCGATTCGAATACTATCGCGTGGACATGTATTTCTCCATTTTGAATCTCGTCTACCCTAGTTCACGTCGTTCTGAGATGTTACATAAAATCCGTAAAAGCATATAAATCTTATTTTCTTAATCATATATAATCACTCCACCATTAACGTCATGTTTGTTGTTGTGGTTGAAACGCTATGTTTGTAAATTTGCTAAATAACGACGCTGAATATGACGTCACAATGTACTGTTTACATCAATTGCGTTATATTTCCCGCGTTCAATATATAGGCGGATCAAATATCCAAAATTAGGAGCTTTGATACATCTCCGTCCTCGTGCTAACTTCAGGTTGTTTTTGTTCTGTTTTGGATATAGTTACTTTAAATGCCAAAATTTGTTTGCTTCGCCCTCAAACACGGTCACGCCGTAAAACATATTAAGTAATACAATACAATAACTGCCAATTTGATGAATATAATCGATGCATATGTTAGCCATTTCCCAAGTTAAGAGTATAAAGTGTACACATATGTATACCAATCTTGATTTTCATTCAAGAATATTGCCAATTACATGTGAAAATATTAATTGATACTATATAATCTGGTTATCTGTATGTGACAATTCCAGAGTTCTGATCTCTTGTGAAATGTTGCAAAACGATAAAAACATTGCATGTGAATTCAAAAATATAATCAAAATTATCGCATGAATATTACTCAAGATATTGTTACATTATGGAATATAAATCAGTTATTTGTGTGCGTGTTGTTCTTTTTTTAAAAAAAGCAATCTGAATATAAAGAAATTGTTGTAGGTTGTTGTGCGAAAAAAAAATTCAAAATGTACCTTCCATCTTCGTACTTCTAGGAACACTGAAACCTGCGCGGTCAGGGGTCTCCTCATTACCCCCTCGTAATATGATCACCTCACGCGCCCTTGTGTACAAGGAACCCTTATACAACCACCTTGTTGTTTTAGCAATTTCATCGCTGAGTTATGTAGGAACTTTGATGGAAATAGTTATCAAAACGTACACCACAGCATTCTTAGATTTAATCCGAGATTCCTCTGACTCTTACCCCCGCTTTTATATTTGACATGTGCGGGGGAGAGTCAGAGCGGACTCCATATTGAAAAGTGGGAATTCAGCGACACCAGCTGGTGTCGCTGCTTTACCTACCTCTTACAACTTTATTTCGCGGACCCATCTTCCAAGACGCGAGGATTCAGTTATCGGAAGATTATTCTACAAATACATCATGATTAATACGATGCTATCGCCGTTTAAACGATGGAATTTTGTGTTTATATGTGCTGACGTCATGCTCAAAGAAATCAAATGGCGAGGCGGCGATCTAATTCAAGTGATGCTCCATTTGTCGGTGTTAGGGCCGTTTAAACGGCGATAGCATCGTATTAATCACGATCTATTTATAGATTTATCTTCCGATAACTGAATTCTCACGTCTTGGAAGATAGATCCGCGAAATAAAGTTGTAAGAGGTAGGTAAAGCAGCGACACCAGCTGGTGTCGCTGAATTCCCACTTTTCAATATGGAGTCCGCTCCGACTCTCCCCCGCACATGTCAAATATAAAAGCGGGGGTAAGAGTCAGAGGAATCTCGGATTATCTTAGATTAACCTACTATTGGTTCATACAAAACGCTTGAGAGTACATTACCTCTACAAGTTTTCAACCAGTCTGTGTTGTATCCTTCTAATGAATCTGTTAGCACTCTTCCTGGAAGAAGTCTTTCAAATGTAGCAATATCACTGTTCTGCACAATACCATATTGTCCCCTTTTCACATTGGGATAGCGAACACTGGTAAGTTCCACTAACCGTCTCGTTGATGTTTGAAATTGTCTTACTAAAATTGTTTGGAGAACAGTTCTGTTCATAATACAACATCGTTTAACACTATTCATTATGTCAATTTGTGCTGACAACGTTACATCTCAGTAAAACAGATAAGACACTACCGTGACTGCGGCTGGTATTTACACAGAGCCGAGTGCTTATATACCGGAAATTTCGGGTGAACGGTATTTTAAAAATGTGTCAAACAGAAGATAAAAATCCGGAGTTTCGTGCCGTACTCTGTACAACCGAGAAGTTCTACTTCTTTGCTTCTTCTTCTGAAGTGACGGGTGGCTATTACGGCTTTGCCTCACTTGCGTTAAAAAGCATGTGCGCGAAAGGGAGTCCATGTCGCTATAAAATTTACAAGTGTAAAATTTGGTAAAAATCATGCTCTGCTCAGGGGCGGATCCAGGAATTGCGGTTACGGGGGACGCCACTTTATGAGGCAGGGAGTGAAGCCCCCGCAAGCTCCTGGAGTTTATAGGGCTTGAAATATGTCACCTATTTAAGTCATTTGTACTATTTCTAAGGGTTTCTAGAAAAAATTAAGTTCTCCCAATAAAGTAATTCAAGAAATAAAAAAAAATTGACATTTATTTCTCCGGGAGTCAGTGGCGGATCTAGACCTTACTGTGTGTGTGTGTGTGTGTGTGTGTGTGTGTGTGTGTGGGGGGGGGGGGTGTCGAGGATCAAAGGGCCGAAGGGGGAGGGCCTCCCCCGGGTAATTTTAAAGAGATTTCTAAAGCATTTTCGACTGAAATTCTTGTTCCTCCCCCGGGAATTTTTTTTTTTTTAAAAAAGATTGATTTAAAATGGAGCATTTTAATGCATTTTTGAATGAAATTCTTGTTCCTCCCCTGGGAAAATTTTAAAAAGATATATAGATTTAAAATGGGGCATTTTTGACTGAAATTCTTGTTCCTTCTTCCTTTCATTTATAGTCACCACATCCTTTATCGGTTTCGGTGTGGTAAAAAAAAAAAAAAGAAGGGGAGGGGGTGTTCCGACCCCCCACACCCCCCTAAATCCGCCACTGGGAGTGGGAGAAATTATTGCTTCTTTTATCGTTTAGTACATTTTTGTAAACAATATACCACGATTTACCTTAAAGAACAAGGGACGTTATTGGCCGACCATATTTTGCAGGTAGAAAGGTGATAATTTTCTGGTTTCATTTATATATAACATGTACCATTTATTTGTTGCTGATATTGAGAAAATAACGTTACAATATTGCATTGTTAACTCTGACGCTGTCTTCCGACGATCGCTTTTTCGGAACGACGTCATCGACGTTATAGGATTTACGGTACCGTGGTCCTTCTAGAATATTTTTCTAAAAGTTACAATTTTAACTTTTTATATAAAAAATACTCATTGAGATCAAAGACTATTAAAAACTGACATGCTATGGAAAATACATTATGCATTTAGATGTAACTTTATCGTGTTCATAGACACCTAGGGAGTCTCGTCAGAGGTCAAATTCTTAACCCATTTGTATGGCAAGCCCTTTTACTATTTATTCATAAAATAAGATATCTCTTTAAATAAGAGAGATATCTTTATTGCATGGTTAAAGAGATATCTCTGTAAGTTAGAGAGATATCTTTTTACGCTAGGGAGATATCTCTTTTGTTTAAAAAGATATCTCTTTAAACAAAAGAGATATATCTTTTGATTAAAGAGATATCTCTTTAAGCAAATGACATATCTCTTTACGCTTGATAGATATCTCTTTCTCTTTGAGAGATATCTCTGAAAGTTAGAGAGATATCTCTCAAAGCTAGAGAGATATCTCTCAGAGAGAAAGAGATATTTCTCTAACTTAAAGAGATATCTCTTTTTACATCGATAGAGAGATATCTCTTTACGCTCTCTCAGAGAGAAAGAGATATCTCTCTAGCGTAAAGAGATATATCTCTATCGATGTAAAAAGAGATATCTCTTTAAGTTAGAGAGATATCTCTTTAAGTTTTCAAAAAGAGATATCTCTTTGATATTATAGGGTTATTGAACTTATATTGGTGAATATTGGCACGAGTTGGCTGTCAAAATGCACGAGCTTGCGGTTCAATAATCCTTTAATTATATAGTTAAAGTATTTAGTTGTTAAATTATATCCCTTTTCACTCAAAGTACTCCAAAACAGACGAGAATTCATCAATATTGGCATCTAAGGTGAAGGTGTGCAATAACAGCATGCATTTCTTAACTGTTCAATATTTAACCCGTCATTAATGCATGAAGCAAATTGATTTTGTAAATGGGGACATCATAATTTATGTACAGTAAAACATTTTGCTTAAGTAAATATCAAATACCGGCTCTGTCAGATTCGGAGGACCATCGTCTGCCATTTTGGCTTGTTTACGTCGTTACGGTAACGTCAATATTGAACGCTCATACTCGGAATGTTTCGGGCGCATACAATTTACTCAATGCAAAGTTAACGTTCAATAAATTCTCAGGATATTGAACGCTAACATTCTCTAGATTTTACGCAGATTTTATAATAGACTATTTATAAAGAGATATCTCTTTAGATTTTACACCCGGTGATCATAATGACTTCTCCCTGTTGCATTGTCAGTGAAATGATGTAACCCTATTTTTTAACCAAGCAAAATACTTCTAGCCTACAAATGGCGGGAAAGGTTGAAGAGGTGGTTGGGGTAATATTGTCAAGTTGCCGAGAGGCGAAATCTAGTCTAGCTCGCATATTTCATCAATTTATTGTCTTTTGTTTTCTGTTACCTGTACATATATACATTTCACATGCGGTAAAAAGCAAAATCTTCCCATGGGATTACAGATATCAGGGTGTGGCTAAAACGCGGAACGGAAAACGAAACGGAACAGAATTTAAGAATTAGAATGATTAATGTAGATAAGATAACGGTAAAAATCAGGGGTGGGGGTCCATTTTGATTAAAATCAACAATTTGGGAATTGTTTACAAGCGATAAAACAACTTTATCTTAAAATTTTGCATTATAAATTGATTAATCGAATTTAATTAAATGTTAGTATAAGAATTTACAAGGCATTTTACAAGAATTTCGAAATTTTGGCAATGACAGGGGTGTTAGCGAGCAGTGACGCCTAACCTATGGGTAGATAATGAAAAGAACACACGTGGTTTATCCCCCCCCCCCCCCGGTGGCAAAACGTCATTAACGCACATGTACACGTATTTACACATAATACCGTGTATGTGTGTACTTACAACAAGGAGTGTGATATGTATAAAACAATAATAATTCATGATCTTATTTAGTCAACAAGTTAAACATCTTTTGTCTGATTTATCATTTTTTAACTAACAGGAGACTTAGTAACCGCAACACTCCAATCCTAAATAGTGAGGACTTCTGGCAGTTAATTTTTAAACTAAATACTTGTATAGCTTAACATTTGGATTAAGAATGAGAAGACTTTTAATTCCATTGAAGTATAAATTCTGTGTTAAGTTTTTAGCTACTTCATATATTATGAAATAAATCTGTTAATTCCTCTTACTATTGGTCGTAAACTTCACCCTAGTTAACATCGGTTTTGTTTCAATCTTTCTTTCCTGCTGTATCTCTTAAGTTTCAACACTAATCCGCGGGATATCGGTAAATGCATGCATGTACGAACTTTCACATAGATTCATCCAAAATGAGGCAAAACTTGTTTCTTCACCAGACTCGTTCGCTTTAAAATTTGATTTGATACATAAATGTACATTGTACCAGGTGTAGAACTAAATTCAAATTCAGTTATCTTAAACATATGTAGTTCGATTGAAAGCACGTTCGATTTAAAAAGGCTATGCTTAGGGAAAATTGTTCAAAGAATTATTTTTATTCATTGGATGGGCTCATAAAACCTTTTCTTACCATACCAGCCAGAATAAAGTAATAAATTATAATTCAAGTCTTTTTCCAGTATGTTACCTTATTTATTTTTTCTTCATTTGTGAAACAACATACTGTCAAAATCTGGGGGGGAGGGGGGGGGGGGGGACAAAGCCGGGGAAAAAGATGGTGCCAATAGGCGCTTGCTTAATATTTTTATTAAAACTCACTATATGCAAAATATTAAGCAAGCGTCTGTTGGTACATTCATCCGCAAAACACACCGTGTAAAAATACATAATAATGCTTTAATATGAGGTATCAATATGAAATGGTGGATTCTGAGGATGACTTCCTGTTCTCTCTGTAATTTCTGCATTCCTTGTTCAAAATAAGCCTTTTGATTTTGCAAAATGTTGACCTCCTCATGACATTATTGCATATATTTTCCGTTCCATTTTCCGTTCCGCGTTTTAGCAACACCCCAGCTATCATGGTAAGATTTACTTTGGCGGGCTTCCGTTTTAGGGAGGAGTACTTAAGTATTCAAACTAATAAAAATATTGGAAAGAGATATCTCTTTCTCTTTGAGAGATATCTCTTTTTCAACGATTAAAGATATATCTCTTATACTTTGAGAGATATCTCTCTAGGAATTCTTAGAGAGATATCTCTTTAAGTGAAGGAGATATCTCTCAAAGTAAAAGAGATATCTCTCAGAGTAAAAGAGATATCTCTTTAAGTGAAAGAGATATCTCTCTAAGTTAAAGAGATATCTCTTAAAGTATAAGAGATATATCTCTACGTGAAAGAGATATATCTTAAAGTGAAAGAGATATCTCTTTAAGTGTAAGAGATATCTCTAAAGGTAAAAGAGATATCTCTCTAAGTGAAAGAGATATCTCTCTAGCTGAAAGAGACATCTCTCTAAATGAAAGAGATATCTTTCTAAGTGAAAGAGATATCTCTTATTTAGAGAGATATCTCTTAAGATTAAGAGATATCTCTCATTTTAAAGAGATATCTCTTTCAAATAAGAGATATCTCTTTAATTCAAAGAGATATCTTATTTTTCGAATAGATAGTTAAAGGGCTTGCCATACATTTGATTTATTCTATTGAGCAGACATTTCATGATTCTGCAATCGAATGTTAAACGCAATTTTACCTTTATAAGTTAATGTAGCAGGAATGCAATTGGATCTAATGCAATGTATCTTGAATTACTTCGCCCAACACCCCCAATTTTCTTGCTATACAAAATACAAGATATTTTATTGACCAATCAAGGGCCCCGGAAGGCATTGTTGACAAGATGTTGCACGTCTCATATTAATTTCCCTAAAGGTGTTGCATGAAAAATCGATAAAATTAAGTTATTCAAATATATGATAAATCCAATTGGAACTTATGTCTTGATTCAAACATTTTTGAAAATAAGTTTAAAAGACATATAGTGATAAAAATCAGTCAAAATAAATCGAGTTTAAATCAAGGAATAAGCGATTTATATGATTTTTAGCGTTAAAATGGAAGGATATCCCCGAATTTCAGAAAAACTGCCTCCTTGAAACAAAATAAATTTAGTAAGAACATGTTCTTCAAGTTTTCCACTTAAAAACTGTCGCTTTGAAATTTTGTTTCACGAGGGCATTTTTTGTTGTTGTAAATTTCAAAAAATCGAAACAATTTTTACTGATATTATTTTCAACTTCACCTGTACGTTAATTTTACATAATAATGTAAGGTCTACAGCGTGGTTCAGTGGTTTCGGTAATCGACTTTTATAGGTAAAAATGTTTTCTCTTTTTAAAATGACCGGGTTCGAATCCCTCACGAACACATTTTTTTTTCATATTACGTTTTCCATCTAGATTTTTTTTCTTAATTGAAACACACTTCTAGTTTTTATAAATGTTTCGTTTAAAATATCTGTTTATTACAATGTGCCGAGTTTGAAATAAGCTTCCAACCTGGACACTGTTTAGTTTGTGAATAGGACTCGCAACAAACACGACGAATACAGCATGCAATACCTATGGTGTCCGGATAGGGCCATTTGCAAAAGCGTGACTGCGGGTTAGTCACAACACGCCGTCACGCCAACAAGCAACGTGCATTCGCGCTCTCACGCCAACAAGCAACGCGGCGCGAAGACGTATTGCTTGTTGGCGTGACGGCGCGAAGGTGTGTTGCTTGTTGGCGTGAGAGCGCGAAGGCGCGTTGCTTGTTGACGTGACGGCGTGTTGTGACTAACGCACAGTCACGCTTTTGCAAATGGCCCTATCCGGACACCATAAATACCTGTGTTTTAATACGCAAGGTTGCTAACGAGAACTTGGTATGTTTTTCTGAGTGAAAGGTGTTGACAAAGGCATGGCGCCTTTTACGAAAAAGCGTTGTGAACTTTGCAAAGCTTTGAAAGTAAAACTTTAAGGCCAAACAAGGTAAATAAGATGATATGTACTAGTATTCCAGTAGCAAATTGCTATAATGGTGAATCAATGTTTTCAGGTGCATGTACTTCGAATTATGTTGAACTTTATCAATGCGTATTAAACATTCCATATTTTGTTTTGTGGTCAGAGTTATGTACAGTTGTCAATTGTTGGTTGTAGAAAATAATATATACGAGTATGAGAGCTTTTAGACTGTAGTAGTATAGAATATTAAATATTTGATACACCCGTAACATGTAACCCTATACATTGTATCTGGTACTCAGAAGGGGAAAAAAGACAATTTAATTTCCATGATTTCAAAAATCATGTTTAGAGTGCATGTATAATGTATTGACACATAAAATGTATTAGGCTTGCCCTTAGTACTGGGGAATCCTACAGGTAATTAAATGACAAATACGCAATAAGAGTATAACTATGGATGAAGGTCAGTTCTACGTCACGAGTGCTGGCACGAAGCTCCCATTAGGGAAAATTCCCGCTTCGGTGCACAACCCTCTTTTTTTTCTTTTCTTTTTTTTATCAATGAGATATTTATTTTTAAAAATTCTGAACATTGTAACTAGTTAGGAAACGGTATGATGTTTTGTATTTCTTTCTTAAAACTGATGAATTGATCCACCGTGAGAGGGAAGGGAGAATGGACAACCAAAGATAGATACCAATCACCAGTATATCATTCAGATTGATTGAACATGTAGGAGACCCCCTGCCTCATCTTTCTCTCCCAAAAATATTGTATTTTATATAAATTGTATTTTTTTTAAAAAATATTTGAGTTAACGTAGGAGAAAAAAGAAGAAAAGATATGAGCTTTACTGTAAATAAAGAAATAATACATTGTCATTTTATGACCAATATACCATGCCCAAGCACAAGACACCCCCCCCCCCCGGGTCGTGAAATCAACAATTTTGCTCCCTGCGGAGGTCGTGAAATTAACAATTTTAGTAGCTGCTCATTGTTATTATATACTCAGTTTGTATGCTCTATGTTCGGAAGTAGGGAATATTTTTAAAGGAATTGTGCATGTTCACAATATGACCAATATGGCCACACCCTAGCACAAGAACCCCTATGATTTGATTTGAGGCTTCCTCGCTCATCATTACCATATACTCAGTCTGTCTGCTGTAGGGTGGGGGGGGGCATGCTCATCATTACCGTATACTCAGTCTGTCTGCTGTAGGGTGGGGGGGGGGGGGGGGGGCATGCTCATCATTACCATATACTCAGTCTGTCTGCTGTAGGGTGGGGGGTCATGGAATTTATAGTTTATGTCCCCTTCCCTACAGATGCTACACACATTGATTGGCTCAGTAGTTCTTGAGAAGAAGGCGAATATGTTGTTAACACCTGACGGACGCCGGACCGATAATAATAAGTCTTAATAAGGGTGACTCATGTAATCTAATAAAATTGGACGTCATTGAAATGGTGACCATCTCAAAGGATCCCACTTTTAGCAACAACAACAACAACAAAAAAACCATGCAAGGTAGTTCTAAAATATTACTTTCTTTCTGTACTCGGTGAAGTTTAGGCCTGGTAAAGCCAAGGGGAGTGAAATATTCTCCAGACAAGGATTGTACACAGAGAAGTGTGTTCGCCTTTGACCCTTGATCAAGAAAATTGGTTCGTGGCCACTGCACATCCTCCACCCTTGGGCACTCTATAGGGGAAGTTTGAGCCCGACTGGGCCAATGCTAGAGAAAATATGCTCCAGACAAAGATCTTAGTTCACAGATAGGTTTATCTAGGAATAAAGGTCCCTGTGGATCCATGGACAGTCTAGGGGTGAAGCTTGGGTCAGACTTGGTCAAGGGAAAGGAATATTGTTCAAGAGAAATGAAATCCGACGGACGGTCGGAGGGACGGACGGCTTAATCATTGTAGGGCTCTCGCTGAGCCAGGCCCTTATAATTACAGATTTTCAAAGTGCGTAATTTTTCAAAGTGCGTTGTAACAGTGCTGTGTCCCCCATCGTATATTACATGTAATCATTTGTGTCTAAGACAAACATGTACACCAAAAACGGAGATATTGGAGATTTAAATGAATACAATAATCAACGGTATTCAAACTGGCTGACAACCTAAGACGCAATTTTTGGTTAAGGTAGTAACTGCAGTCTTCAGAACCTGAGATGTGTAGAATATTAATATACCGTGATATTTATCAAATTTGTTATATCTCGTAGGTTTGTAAGTATGCTGCTTCCGTATGTAAAATGAGTTCTTTGGCACCAAAGACATTTATGAGTAATGGAAAACGATACCCGTTGCACGCCAAGAATCATGAAGCATAATGACAATATTCTACCCTTAGTTTGGAAATTGAATACTTAATGAAAATTTCTGGAGTCACTTGCATTTTGCTTATCGTCAATGGTTTGCAATATTAGTTACATTGCCTACAGCGCGAATTAACCCACACCCAGGTTTTGATTTACTTATATATATATATATATATATATATATATATATATATATATATATATACTGAAGTGATATTATTTCTGTTCTTCAGACAAATTGATGACTTTAAGAAGGTTGGTGACTTTAAGCAATATTAATGATTTCGCAATTATTTTTAATAGAAAGCATAACAATTCAAAATGTTATTGAATTCAAATTTAAATATTTCTGTCAGATATATACCTTGATCTATTTATTTACTCAAGAAAACGAGTATATATACTATATGTTGTTTGAGCGACAATATAAAATATTTTGAACCAGAAAATCAAATACAGCGACTTTGTAAATGAAAATAAATTCTGCATATGGTTTATCTTTTATAGACACGTGTGTAGTAGATAGTTTTTGTGTCTCTATATTTCCGTTTAAGAATATATGCAAAAATATGCACCCTTTCATCAAAATCCTGGAAAAGTCTCACATTTTTGAAATAGTTTTATTAAAAGTATGTGTATTGTGTATGATAATGTTTGGTCGTATCATCTGCATCACGTGACATTAGTTGTGGAAGAAAGAAGGTAAAAATATATATCACTTAAAAGCGGGAACTAACTTATTGAAATCATCGACCTAAATACGAAAACTTACATTGGTATATTAAACTTTTTTATGATGTGTTTATTTCATTAAAGATATTCCCTTTAATGAGATAAATATCTCGTGGCGAGACTTTTTTTCTTCTTATTTCATTTAGACCTGAAGTAGTTGCAAAATTATTCCAGTAGAAAATACATTAAACTTCTTACTTCACAAAACAAAATTTATCTCTTTAAATCAGTGGAACAAATACGGTTATTTTTCGCATAATTCCGGCAGAATAAAACAAAACAAACTCCATCTCTTTAAATCAGTGGAACAAATACGGTTATTTTCCGGTTATTTTTCGCATCATTCCGGCAGAATGATGCATGATTACATGTTTATCCGTCAACTTATTATGTACCACTGGAAAAAAAAGCTATGCAAAGTATTAAGAACAACTCATGTAATTATCACAAGTAAACATGGGGAAAAACAAAGTCAACATGTTACGTAAAATCGAAAACGGTATATACAATGTATGTTGCACACATGCACGTGTGCTAAAATACTGCGATCAGAAGCACGGGAGCGGATCTATTCGCGAAATATAAGTGAATCTAAACTGTATTCTTGCGAATTATTGTATGCGCGAATAAACACCGGACTCTACAAACGCGAAATAAAATACTCGCGAAAAATAAGTGATCTACAGTAGTTATCCATTAGTCCAGTAGTATTTATGGTCTATAATTTGCAACCATTCAACAATGGTTCAATTACGATTGATAATTCTACCTCAAAGTACATGAGCATGTGGAACGGTCATTCTTTGTGAAATTTGAACGGCAAACCACCGGTTGCAAAACTCCAGACACTGTCTGTTATTTTGGTCTGTTTTGTATGACTTGTCTATCTACGTTTACCCTCTTATTTTACATCTCATTATTCATAATCAATATTCAGCTATCATAGTATAAACTAATAAAGCTGTGAGCTAATAAAGTGAAGACGAACTAAGATCACGGTGATTTCGCAAATAAGCAGCTATCAATATACGTTCATCTAAAACCAATTTTACAAGATATCTCCTGAAGTCATCTTGTTATGTAAAAGTATTGGTACTATCAATAGTTTTTGTGAAGATTTTCCGATAATACCGCTTATATTAGTGGTGTTTATTTCATCAAAATTGAACCCAAAAATAAAAAGACTTCGGGAGATGTTTCTGAATAATTTTTTTGTTTTTGTTTGCGAACTCGCTTTTATCTGACTAAGTGTACGTGCTGTAAAACACATTCCTTTTTATTGGATAATATGATGCACAAAAATATAACCACGTATGCTTTGGTGAAAATCACAAAATATACTAGTATAGTCCAATATTGGGTAGTACAAGGGTGTGAAATAAATCTGTGTTGATACAAATCATAAGATACTTAGTGGGCTACATCTATGTTTACAATGATAGTATGCATGGCGTGGCGGCTTATGTTGTGACATGGCGTGGCGGTTTAAGGTTGTGGCATATTCACGGCATGGCAGTTTACGTTGTGGCATGGCATGGCATGGCAGTTTACATTGTGGTATGGCGTGGCGGTTTATGTTGTGGCATGGCATGGCGTGGCGGTTTATGTTGTGGCATGTATGGCGTGGCGGTTTATGTTGTGGCATGGCGTGGCGGTTTATGTTGTGGCATATGCATGGCGTGGTAGTTTACGTTGTGGCATGGCGTGGCGGTTTACGTTGTGGCAAGGCGTGGTAGTTTACGTTGTGGCATGGCATGGTATGGCGGTTTACGTTGTGACATGTCGTGACGGTTTACGTTGTGGCATATGCATGGTGTGGCAGTTTACGTTGTGATATGGCGTGGCGGTTTACGTTGTGGCATGGCGTGGCGGTTTACGGTGTGACATGACGTGACGGTATTTACGTGATGACGTATTCCACGTATTATTGATAGCTGCTGTACATTTTATTCTACACATGCATCCCAATTAAACTAACATGTTCTTATCCTATTTCCAGAATGAATCCAGTCAGTGTATGTTGCATTCTAACCCTTTCTGTACACGTAATCCTGACATCAACAGAAGAATGGAGAGTACCTGATAAACTTGAAAAAGAAATTCTGAGATATTTTGAAAATTCATCGCCATTATTCTTTAGTGAAATACTGAAGAATCTGCAAATCAAACACGAGGAAGACAAACACTATGGATTTTTCGTAAACAAAAAGTCTTTTGAGGAGGCTGCTTGCAGGGGCATGTGTAATGTTTGTGCTAATGATGGAAATGGAGGTCTGTCTCTAGGTGACAAATGTAAACTATACTGCTTAACTTCCGGTGGACAAAATAGAAAATACTACCTGCAGTGTCGATATGTAACGGGAAACTGAGATATGTAAAAGTGAAATAAAAGTGTTGTCCTCGAACATAAATGATGAGTAATCATTGAATTATCATTTCATAATTAGGAATTTAAAGCAAAATAAAGAATATAGGGGTAGCTGTCCACGAAGTTGCGCCCCTTCGAAAGTACCTTGAGGGACAAAAACATCAATTTGATACCCACGCATTAAGTTAATGAGAGACAGTGACTTTATATGATTTTAGATTTATTACACTGTATACTATGTCTATAAGCTGTATTTGCTTTTGACTAATAAACAACAACAACAGTGCATCGGTATCAAAAAGTGATAATGATAATTTTATTGGTGTCAATACAACACGCTATCGCCACAGTGGGCGTTACTGTATATACACGGGGACCCTAGCGGCAGAATTTTGCAGGCCAAAAATCATAAGAATGGATTTGTTTGTATCATCAAAATCATATGTGTATGATTGTAAACAGTTTAAAGTTTTTTTCAATAATATTTTTTGCTATTACGCGAAAAGAATCACGAAATACTGGTATGTTATATTACTCGATTCGTAAATATGCATTAAAGATAACGGCGTTCTAATCAATAGGCGGCGCCCTTGAAGTTGCGGTTTCTCTGCCAGCCTTGAATCTGTGAATCTGAATGTCCTCCGTAGAAGACGACGTGTCCACTGAAATGTCCCAGTGTTTTCACGGCATCACACGGAGTATAACATTTTATTCAATGGATATAATGCACAGTACACTTTTTCTGGCAAAAAACTATTAAAATGTTGATTATCTAAAGTATAAAGATCTATTAACCACGAGCAATTGTAGAATGTTTGAATGGGGCGATTTCTTGTTTCAACTTTACTTTTTTTAATTTTCAAATCATTGGTAATTTGTGGTGTAAATCATATTGACATTAATTGCCGTTGGTCTTATGATTTGTTTGTTAGTTTGTTGATTTAATTAAGGGTATAATGAAATACTCCAACTTACCAAGCCCATCGGATCAAGTCTACATGACATATTTTTAACAATTATCCCTTCACCTCGTGGATTTCGGTGTCTTTGATAGTGTACGCATAACGCAAAGCGACGAGTTTCCTTCAGCCAAAGCTAAAGAACCGTTAGTTATGATATTATGATAATTCTATGTAAGTTGCGTGGATAGTTCAAATCAAAATGAAAAAAAAAAAATCGGGAAAACTTTAGTTGTCTTTTGCTGAATAGATAGATTAAGGGAATTCGATTTATATATTAATATTTAACTAGAGATGTAAATAAGATTTTACAGCTCTCATTGTGTAGAATTAATCACGCTAACTTTCTATAATCACTAATTGTCTCCATTTTTTGTGCATATAGTCGACCACCTTAAATTTTAGTCAGAATTGCGCAATAAAAGAGTAAAAATATGAATTTATGGAAAGCGGAAAATATATTCTGTTCATCAAGACAAATGATACATATATGAAAAAGCTTTGTAGATGCGTACATCGATCGTTTACCGACAGTTTGGTTTTACTATAAAGTCACTAATTACTCAAATCTTAACATTCAATTCTTTCTACGAATTAAATAGACAAAAGTATACAATTAGAATTGTCAATTTTTGGTTTTTTTAAACGACCCGATCTTCAATTTTTCCACAAGTACATAGAGGACTATCGATGATGTTACAATGGAATAAATGTTTAAACTGTGTTGAAGTCTTGTATGATCATTTACAACAGTTGGTACACAAGAATTTTTTTTTTTTAGATTTACATTTAGGTAAATGCAATTTAGAGTGTTTCTTGTGTTGTGATTTCAGCAGGAAATGTATCTTTATGATAGTTTGGAGTCAAATTCTGGTCCACTTTAGAAATTATTTTTATTCATGCTGTTTGTTTGCCTAATTTGAAGCTGCCCCAACCTGTTTCCATCCTTAAACTAATTTGCTGCAATTAATTGCAATGCTTCTAGCAATTCTTGCATAGTCGTTTTAAGTTTTACATCCTCCCTATACTCTGTAGGTTGAATATTGTTTAAGGAGGTACTCTACATCGTCACAATAGCTGACTTCCTTTTAAAACATGGATGAAAATATAGATATCAGCAATATTTGTCTATTCATTTCAAAAATCATCGCCGAGCTGAGTAGCACGTCGACTGCTGAACTGTAGATCGCGGGTTCGAATCCAGCAGGGGTTTTGAATTTTATAAAGTAAAATTGAAAGTTGTCACTTTCAAAATACTGTGGTATATATATCCTCCACGTTTTATCCATATTAAATTTTTCTGGTGTAGCATACATCCTTAATGTCCCACTCGAGATTCTTTCACTCATATGGAGACGTCACTATTGCCGGTGAAGGGCTGCGGCGCTTACGGTTTTTGCTTTGTCGTGCCACACTTACTGTGACACGGGGCCTCAGTTTTTGCGGTCTCTTTCGAAGGGCCGCCCCATTTAGTCACTTCTTACGACAAGCAAGGGGTACTGAGAACACATTCTAAATAACGCGGATCCCCACGAGATCCTATACTCTGATTGAGTCTACTTTAGATAGCTTTTTGATGACTCCAACATTCTATTCTAGTTAAGAATTCGTGATTGAAAATTCCAAGATTTCAGACAATTATTGCATAATGCGTCATATGAAAATACTTTAAACACATGAACAATTTCCAGATATTATTTGAGAACTTGATATATATAATTTGATTTTAAGATCACATGACTGTGAACTGTTTAAAGACGAGAATAACTAATGCTTTAGAATTAAAAATTATAGATGAGAGAAAATGGAATAAAGATTTACAGAAAGTTAGGAACATGACCCACTGAAATACAGTATGCATTGACTGAATGAAAATATTTTGAAAACTTGAACACTATACTTTAGAAAATATATTTTACAAACATCATGTATTTGCAAATATATGAATATGAGAAATATTTTAATGATTAGATTAGGAAATTATTTGAACATATGAGAACTTTCGAGAGTTTGATAAATCTTTATTGAGATCACATGACTGAAATGTCATATGATTGAGAAGTTGACATTACATGTATATCTGAGACAAGTTGAAAAAATATATACAGGAACAAACACGACTAAGACACTCTAGCTGAATCAAGATATCTTCTGAAAACTCGAAAATTCCATGAATGATTTTTCAAGGTGTAAGATTTTATGATTGAGAATTCTAATACTTCAGCAATTAAAATATACAAGATTGTTTTTATTGTAATCGAAATTTGAGAACTATTTCAACTATATGAGGTACCGTTTGAGAATTTCACGAATCTATTATAATTCAAGTTGGAATAATCTGAAGCGTGAGAACAATCTGGAGATTAAAAATCCATGCAAGAATATTTTGAACACATGGTAAATGACTCATTTGAAATGTCTTTTGAAAAACAGTATATAAATATGATATCCGTTTGTCCATTCCATAAATACCGGTACACAATAAAACCCTACTTATTAGGTAATTAGATCATGAAACAAAATTGTTTATTACCTTGATCTGTAATAAGAAAAATAGCATGTTTCTTCTGAGTTTAATATCTAATATTGGAGTGCCAGAGCATGCTAGAAAAATATGGATATTTCGAAATGGAAAGGCCACAGACTCTAATGCCATTCTCCATTTTACAAGGTGATCATTCTCAAATATTCCCTATAAGCCCAAGAGGAAAACAGTGCATGGGTTTCATGTTTCTCTATTTTCTTGAGAAAACAAATGTGCTCATTTAAAAGGCATGATCTTAGTTCAATTTTGGAACTGTATTTTAAAGCACATGTACATGCTTCGTTTGGGTTTAATAAACTATCTAATAGTATCTATGACTCTTATACCCCGTTTTACTAATAAATGAATTGCTATTAATGATTACTCATTCAGGCAATTACTATCTCTGTATTGTTTTTAAGTACGCCACCGTCTTTCAGTACTGTCAGTACTTTGATCTTTGATTTGTGTTATATCTGGATTTACCCCCACCCCCTCCCATACATTCACACTTCATCCTCGATAGAGCTGAGGACGTACATTTCCTATAATATGTACAGACTTCTCGTTCACGTCAGGTATACAAAACAGAGCCCATGATGTTGACATATGTTTATCATCTGATTTTGAAATCAAATTGTAAAGTTAAAGCTTTGAAAATGAAAACTTCTGGAACTTCGTTTACTTTAAAAAAAATGCATGACACCAACTACTACAATGTAAATCAGATCTTTTATCACGTTCTTTATCCTTCTTTAAAAAGTAAATATCGGTATCCGATTCTTAAATGTTGACAAGAGAAAGTAACGGCGTGTAAACAAACATCACAATAATTTTAAAAAGACACATTGTGTTGAAACTTGGCTTAGAGCGACATGTGTTCATTGCAAATGGCCTTGCGTAATTCAGCAATACGTTCGGCTCTCAGATCGGTACCAGGTCGTTTGTTCAAGAGCTCGAAAATGAAAAAGAAGAGGTCAGTATTTCACTTTTTTGAAAATGTATAGAAATATGTGAATCGACTCCCGTCCTTTGGGAATTAATGGAATGGTGATATGCTTTGTGTGTTATAAACGTCTTGTTCAGCTGTGTTATTGTCGTTTTGTCTTTTAGGTAATATATACCCACTTACAACAAACGACAACATCGTGCCGAATCATGCCACAAACAACCAATAAGAAAATTTTGCTGGAAAACAAATTAATGCCCTGCGGGAGGGGGTCCGTAAGAAACGCTCTGTGGAATCTCGACTACGTGACGAGAAGACGAGCAATGAAACTTAACGAACAGCAGGAACAAAGGCTGCAACATTTGTGCAAAGTTCTAGACCGGCAAAAATACTACAACGGCACGAAGGCAGATCGCGCAATGCAGGAAGTGATGGAGAGAGGTCAGGAACTGGAACAGGAGTGTAGAATTAGGCGACTGCTGGTGGAGAGAAATTTGGCGAACACGGAAACGAACAGAGCGATCATGGAGAGAATATTACGTGGTGAGAAGATCAAGCCGCCATTGTGTTCAGAGAGCTATGATGATCATGTCTGGATAAGTAGAATGCCTAGGAAGGCGGACGGTCTGAAACACAAAGGGGTGGCATCGGATACGCACAATTATAAAAAACAAGAAATACAAAGCTCATCTGAGAAACTACAAACAATGACAGACCCAGTGCAGGTATATGAATTCGAAGTTATTCTGGAAACAGGATCCATCCAAAGGTGGCATATGCCAGTCCATTCTCTCGCCTCGAGGTTGGCGGCAAATATTCGATCTTCTCACTATACGAAAGTTGCTACGAAGGAAAGAGCCCGAACTACTAGAATCTAGAGATCTAAGTTCAAGTGAAATGGCAGAAGAAAGAACGGAAGAGGAATATACAAGGATTAAAAATATTCATTCATAAAATATCATAAGTGCTTTATTTTGAATCAGCCTGTATGGCATTGTTATAACTTTTTACAGAGGTGAAAATATCTCCAAGACACACATTTAATAGGTATGATATAAAAAGGGTTTTAACACTATTTCAATAATGAAATTCATTAGTATCGCAAAACGTTTTAAAATACATGTACCTATTAAAATGTCTATCTTCAGTTAGAATATGTATATGAAATAAGCAAAAACAAAATATAGAATTATGGTTATGCCCAAATAAGCATATATCAATTGAATAACATATATAGATGGTAATGTTTCATGACCAGATATTTACATTTCTCTCTGAATGAGAGAGAGAGAGAGAGAGAGAGAGAGAGAGAGAGAGAGAGAGAGAGAGAGAGTACGAACTTTAAAGAGACACTATGACTCATTCTTGCGCAAAAGTCCAATAGATTTTATTTCCCCCAGTTTTCTAAAAAAAAAAATAAAAAAAAATTGCATGGTTGAAAGTATGAAGTTGAAATAGCAATAAAAGTAGAAACATCTCATTTTAAATTCCTTCTTAAAAGTAAAATAAATCCATCATAAGAGGCGCATGCAAAAGCCAAGTACATATCAAACAAATGAAAAAGGAAATGGTGGCCACTCATGAATTCTTATTGCAGTAAAGATATTATTTATTTTTACCAGTAATATGAATATCATTTATTTTTACTAGTAGTATAAATAATCATACTACAAGTAAAATTAATTTGACTGCCGTTAACATTATTTTTATTACTGGTATAGATACTGAATTGTGGGTAGCTATGGTCAGTGCTCTACTTTTACTTGTAGTAAATTTACCTTCACTGGTAGCAAAACTAATTTTACTGGTAGCATAAATAAATGATTGTGGTAATGATGACCAACCATAGCCGCACATGTGTATATAAATAAAAAGACACAATGGTTACCTTTACGCCAAGTTAGGGCATCTAATGTCATATGGGTGTTATAAGAATTTGAAACTTCTTTTTACCTTTGACCTTGGCAAATGACCTTGGATCACAAGAACAGACAGATGGGTATAGTGATTCCTATATACCCTAAACCCTCCAAACTGTTTTTTTCGCAGAGGGTACACTCATGAAGATTGATCACGTGAATGTCAATTATTGCAAAGAAAATTGAAATATTCGTGCCTGGACGCCATTCATTACGCCATTGAGCGAGATTGTAGTAACTTCGTCATGACAGCTATGAGCTTTCATATTCAATACCCCCCCCCCCCCGGACATGAGCAGATGGTATGAAATTGGAAGACTGTGCTTTAAATATAAAAGACGACTTCAGGATAATGGTGCACGTAATTGCGGAATGAAAGGTGAAGATAACGAACAGTGATCAATCTCCTATAAGCAATATAAAATAGAGAGTTGGGCAAACACGGACCCCTGGACACACCAGAGGTGGGATAAGGTGCCTAGGAGGAGTAAGCATCCCCTGTTGATAAGAAATAGTATTCCTTTCTTGGGATCAATTTAGGATGGTTCTTTAATATAAGTGACAGTTTATCATTTGTTCAATGTAAATTCAACACTTTTAAGCTGTAGTGCCTCATTATCGCGACAAGGGGCGTGTCAGAAACGCACAGTAACATTTCGGAACCCCTCTAGAACAAATTCAAGCTTAGTAGTAGTATCGGCTATCATAATCCAAATGACAAATTTCACAATTCAGGCATGCAGCATTGTTTTTCAAGGGAGAGAGGCAGTCGGAAGAGAAGTTGACTTTTTCTTGCAAAAAAACCCACACACACCCCAAACAAGCAAAAAACCAAAGAAAAAAAAAACCCAACCAAACAAAAAAGGGGACCCCCTCCAATAACTTGTAAGTAGTACATTTGCTATAAAGAAAATCCTAAATCTCATATCCGTTGGACGTCCGTTAGCTGTGTCCGGTGACGTCCTTTAGCTGGGTCCGGTGACGTCCGTTAGCTGTGTCCGGTGATGTCCGTTAGCTATGTCCGGTGACGTCCGTTAGCTGTGTCCGGTGATGTCCGGTAGCTGTGTCCGTTAGCTGTGTCCGTTAGCTGTGTCCGGTGAAGTGTGACTGTTGCTTTACAGCTATCATTTCTACATTTATGTTTTACTTTGAACGAATGGTGCAATGCGTAATTATAGGGATAGAATTTTGACCCCATTGAGTTTGAGTTTTCATCGTAAATACAGGGATAGAATTTTGACCCCGTTGAGTTTCCATACTGCTTTGGAAACGAGGATGCTGTTATTTCAAAATTTGCAAAAGTGCATGGTTTTATCCTTCTGTCGATAGAATTGTTGACCATGGATAGCACAGACTAATTTACTGTGCAATTCTCTCTCTCTCTCTCTCTCTCTCTCTCTCTCTCTCTCTCTCTCTCTCTCTCTCTATAACAACTGTCTATTCATCACAATTGGAAAGCTTTCAAAATTAACATCTTAAAGCAGATACACCTTGTAAAATGATCTGTATGCTGTCACACAGACTGGAGTATTAGTCACGATGGGGTCAGGTTAACGGAGATCGAGACTCTGGTGTGTAAGGATGGTTTTTATTATGTAATGTTAGATTGTTATTCATTTAATCAATGTGGTCGTAAAGTACTTAATAAGCTGCACGAGAAAATGTTTTGTAAATTCTTGAGACAAAATCAAAACATCATGGCAATCCAATTTTATTTCTACGAGTGCATTTTAAAAAAAATCTGTTATGACCAGGGCCGTAAATTACATGGAGGCGGAGGAGGCAGCTGCCTCCTCCAACTTTTGAGCCAAAAAAAATTAAAATTTAAAGTTCATTAGAATTTATGTTGTTTCCAATAACTAAGAACATGATTCCTCCCTTAAAAAGCATTCCAAATCTTTCTTTTAGAATGAGTTAGTCAAGTAATATCTTAGAAGGCCCTAGAATCAAGGATTTTACACGAAACGTGTTCAGTGTGCACAAAATGTGCTCAGTGTCTGGGGGCCTGGGCGCCCAGGCCCCCGCCTAATTTCCTGCCTCCTCCAAATTGAAGGTTAATTTACGGCCCTGGTTATGACTATTCAGTTTTAGATCAACTGAATAAAAAAATCCACTTTATCTTGAATACTATAAACTAGTTAAAGGGTTAAATTGAACTGTATGTTGTAAACACAAAATTTAGGTTTCACTACAGATGTAATTACATTTGTGCTGGTAAAGATTAAGATGTCTTCCAAAGAGAATCTACATACCTCTATCACATATTTCGTTTATCACATTCAGTAGTTACTTATTGCCTGTATTGATATACCACTAGTATTCAGTTTATCACATTCAGTAGTTACTTATTGCCTGCATTGATGTACTACTAGTATTCAGTTTATCACATTCAGTAGTTACTTATTGCCTGTATTGATAAACGACTAGTATTCAGTTTATCACATTCAGTAGTTACTTATTGTCTGTATTGATAAACGACTAGTATTCAGTTTATCACATTCAGTACAATTACTTATTGCCTGTATTGATATACCACTGATATTCAGTTATCACATTCAGTAGTTACTTATTGCCTGTACTATTGATATACCACTGACCTCAAGTTTCCAAATCGCGGCGCAGGAGTACAAACGAAGATGTCACATAAAACTCATAATTATTTATTTGATGCATGTATCAAACGGAAATTGAACGGAATGCTGCGCGTATTGATGAAGTTTTGCGTCCAATTTTCCGTTAGTTAATTTTCGTTTGATACATGTATCAAATAAAGAATTATAAGTTTCATTTCTTAAATAATTGAAGATATATTTGATCATTTAAAGATATCATCAATTCATTTAATGTGTGCAACAATTTAATTCAAGATCTCTGCAAATAATTTGATGATATATTCAATTCTGAATTCTTGCGAGCATTAATTGAATTGATGATGGCATTAATTATTCTGCTGAATTGATGAGCGCTATAATTAAATTGTTGTTATCTTCAAATGAATTGATGATATCAACAATTGACTTGATGCGCGGTATATGATTCAATTGGAGAGAGCAATAATTCAATTAATGCCCGCACCAATTCAATGAATGCGCTCATCAATTCAATTAAAGCGCCCAATAAATGAATTATTGCTCTATTCAACTGAATTGTAGCGCACATCAATAAAAATGATGCGCAAAGTACTTGAATTATTGCTCTCTTCAATTGAATTGTAGCGCGCATCTATTCAATTAATGCGCATTAATGCGCGCAAAATTGAATTATCGCTCTCTTCAATCGAATATTGATGCGCGCAATATAATTCTTTTAGAGAGAACACTTTTTAAATTACAGATATTTTCAATTCAACATATCCACAATTGAATGAACGATCTCTTTCATTAAAATTGTTGCTCTTTTTGAAAGAATTGATGTGTGCATTAATTCCTTATGCTAAATCGTTGTAAATGATTAAAGATGTCTTCAATTAAATTAAAGAGATCATCAAATCAATTATAACGAGCTCCGAATTATATTTTGCGAGCAGTAGTTCCGCCACATTGATGAGCGCATCAGTTGAAGTAATGTGAGCAATAAATGAATTGATGCACGCATCAAATAAATTTTTGCTTTGATCAGTTGGATTAATGCGCACATCAAATCAATTTTTTACTCTCTTCTATTGAATTGATGCGCGCATTAATTCAATTATTGCGCGCAATAATTGAATTTAAGATGCTATTTCCTTCAGATAATTAAAGATATCTTCAATTATTTGAGTTTATGTAAATTTGGAGCTCCATAGTAGCGAACATTGGTAAATCACGCAAATCCCACCAAGAATACAAATGGAGAGAGAAGGGCAAACCCGGACCCCTGGACACCCAAGACGTCGGATCAGGTGAAGTAAGCATCCCTTGTCGACCGGTCATACCCACCTTAAGTCCGATAAGGTAAGTCGTACATTATTATATATGAATATCTAGCACTGAGCAAATCAAAGTGAGTCTACCAAAAAAAAAAAAAGGAACTTGAATGAATGACTGTTTTAGAAGACACCATTACGTAAAAGAATCCGAAACAAAACAATAATGGTATGACTTAAAAACAAAAAGATGAATAATAAAGAAATGTTTTTATATGTTTGCATTTTTGTTGCTCATGATGAACAATTATTATTATACGACCGTCGTTAGTCGTCCCGTATTATGTTCTGCCGCTGTTCGTGCGCCCGTGTGTCTGTCCGAGGTAATGTCAATCTATTCTAATTAAAATCAGACTTTTTAGATCCGCGCCCTATACCCTATTGTAGCGATTGTGAGCGTATTCTAGGATTTGATTTTAATAAGATTGAGGTAATGTTTTCTGGATTTTTTTTCGCAACGGATGCATGTACGAATTGGGCACAGTTTAATTACCCTCAAGAAGCTTAATTTAATGAGTGTTTGCATTTCAGCTGGTTTGGGTTAAAAGTAGGTCAAACAATAATTTCCGGACTCTTTTTCGTGACGGATACAGATGTGTAAAAGTGCTTCTCCACCATACCTTTTTTTTTTGTATTTGGATTGATCCACTGGGTTATCTTATGGTTTGGTAGATTCATAAATTTGAAAATGTGTTTATAACATAATTATATAGTCATGGTACACTGTATATGGCGAATCTAGCATATTCCGGATATATTTAGGCTTTGCGCGACTGGTTTTGTATATAAATTGAAGTTTTAAGTTCCCGTTACACAAACATCACATGCGACGATAACTGATAAGTTGAATTGATTTGAACATATTGTATTGTCTAGATGCGAGGATCCTTGTAGTTGTAGAAGCCCAAGAAGGAAGGAATTATGGAGACAGGACTGATAGAGTGTAAAGAAGTTATACTTTTTGCAGAATATAAACAGACAATGGGATATTTAAACATTCATCTTTATTCTCAAAGGTAAATATCAATAACTTTAAATTCCGCCACTTACATCTGAATGATGTTGAAGTTACCCATGTGTATGTACATGGATAATGCATATTCATTTAGAGAGGGAGTGTTTTAATGAATAAAAGAAAATAAGCCATGAACTGCATTTTTAATGCAGTCAAACCAACAGACTGGTCTTGAAATTTTGATACTTCCAAATTAATCTCTGTTGAGATAATAATGATTGGTTTTATATAACGCCTTTTCCAGCGTATGCTGCTCAAAGCACTTTACAATAATCAATGTACATTATTACCCCGGCAGACCTTATATCAATCTAGAACTTTCTCAGCCTCCTAGGAAGTATACAGTGCAAGCTGCCATTACAAGCGCTAGAGCACTAACATTCTAACAATATCTTTCACTGTCTATAGCCAGGTACCCCTTTTACACTTGGGTGGAGTGAGGAAATTCATGTAAAGTGCCTTTATATTCGGCTCGGCTGAATATTTGGACTGACGCCTTCACCGAATCTCGGATCAGTCCTTCATAATTCATGTCTGGAAATTTACTTTCAGCTTTGACCAGTTCTAGCAAATAATGTTAGTGTTAAATCTAGGATCCAGAGAGGGCACACATAATATGTTCAAAAGGGCACTTTTCATCACGGCAAGACAATTTCGGGGCACTTTCATTGTATCATACTATGATAGTAATACAATAATCATTTAGCCTCTTTAAAAGTTAGTACCTGCTGCCTTGATTTTAAACTTTTCAATCAACCTTGTGAAATAAAGAACAATTGTTTATATTAACATATATTTTCAAAAATTTTATAGAGAAAAAAGGGCATGGTGCAATTAAAAAGGGCATGGTGCCAGCCAAAAAGGGCATGATGTGGCGCCATGCTAGTTTGCTTTAGATTTAACACTAAATGTGCACTTAAGTGACACTGCTGTTCGCTTCAAATCAGTTAGTTGACTATGAAACCAAATATGTATCACTATTAATGCTGTATTACTTACCGTATAACTTAAGTATGTAAATTCCATAAAATAAACCATCACTAATTTTCCCATTCAAATGAAGAATCTATGGCACAATATTTTATCTCCCAAAATTGAAAAGTTCCTATAGTTTGTTTTTTAAATTAGCGAAATGCAAGTAGGTATGTAGAGATACAATGTATCAGTAACTAGATAAAGCAGACTATAGGAACTCTTCAATTCCAGGAGATAAAATATTGTGCCATGGAAGTCTTAAATTGAACGAAAAATTTTGTGCCTATTTTCATTTTGGGATTTTAATACCTAGACGGTGAGCAATACAAAATTAATAGTGATAGAGAGTTAATTTGATAGTCAAATCACTTATTATATTTGAAGCGAACCTGCCGTGTCACCTAAGTGCACATTAATTGCTAGAACTAGCCGAAGCTGAAAGTAAATTTCCAGACATGAATTATGAAGGACTGCTCCGAGATTCGGTGAAGGCGTCAGTTCAAATATTTAGCCGAGCCGAATCTCAACCGAGATTACCACCAAATAAGACAATAGATATACCTACTCTTCGGTGAAGTGAGGACAGGCAAACAATTTTAATTTATTTTTAAAACATGGCCAATCTCGATCCAAAAATATTTTGCTGACCTGCCTAATTCAAGACCTACAGGTAATTGAAGGCCTATGAAAGACTTGGATCTTCCAAAATATGGGCAATATAATAAGCCACAATATTCAACCAAACTAATATGATACACAAAAAAGTCTGATAAAAGTAAGTTTTAAGGTGCATTTTTCAAGCTCAGTTTAGGGGAACTATTTTATATCTCTTAGATGACCTCGTACAAGAACGATAATGCACAAAAATATATCATATCTACAAATCAGCTGTTCAATTAATTGTTAATCATTTCTTTTGCCTTTTTGATATACAATTTTGAAACATTTTTCTGATCTTTTAACAAAGAAAATATAAAAGTAAAAATTATTTCTCCATACCAAGCTTTGCAAATACACTTTAAAAAATTTTTTCAATTGAAATTGTTTGTGTTTATTACATATTTGAGACATGCTTAATCAGAAAAACATATTGGTTTTGATGTATATATACCCCACATTTTTATAGGTCTTCCGTAAATCTTCTGCAGGTCTTCATTTACATGTAGGTCTTTAATTAAGTATTTCACATTTTGGAAAACCTGGGCTTTGGTTTACTACGAAAAGGTTGTGACTTTTACTTACAAGGTTTGTTACTGACTGTCTTCAGAAATGTGTTGAGTCATTAAAGTCCACAGAAGGTAAGGTGAAGCTGAGCCTTTTATGGGCTTTAACAACCCGACAGATTTCTGTAGAGAGAAGGTAACAAACTTAATACACTGCATGTGTTTTCGTTTGGTTGAGGACTAATATGTCTTACATGTAAATACATTTGTTTGTATAAGAAAGAAATACAATTAAAAAGGTGTTACAGATGCCATGTTGCGGTCTAAATTTTGCTACTTGCCGTTTAAAGAATTGTTTTTATTTAATAACTTAGCATCTTTGTGAAATTTGTGGCCCCTGGATCAGGGATTTAGGACCAAGGTGTGGTTACGTGTAACTTATAAACATAAACTAGATGCAAGCTGTTCAGCGGCCCTAGAATTCCTTAAAAAAAAATCCCAAATTTTTTTTTAAAGTTTTGCTAAATTTCCTTTAAAAATGTTGAATTCAAGGGGAAATCCTAAAATAAACCCAATTTTTTCATGTCAATTCCTATTTAAAAAAAAAAAAAATTCTATTCTAGCAATTTTGGAAATGCATTCAAACTAAATTTGACCAGAGGATCCATATATCAAGCTGATTATTGGTTGTGACTTTGTGACAAGATGTGGCTTTTAAGGTTACAGCCAATACTAGCTGGAAGACGCCCTTCCTACACATAGAGTATTTTCTGTGAGTTTCTTTATTGTCAAATTTGCGAAAGGAAGACAATTTAAATGTCTAAAACTGCCCGAAATTAGTTTTAAAATTCTTGATTTTAGCCCTAAATTTTCGTGATTTTATCCCTAAAATTAGCCCTTATTTTTTGTCAGAGAGTGCTGGACAGCCTGTTGATGTATTTACAATGGTGATGAACTTGAAGACCTCTACCATAGTATAAAACCCTTAAAATGAACTTGAGGACCTATACCAAAGTTTTAAACTTTGTGTCGGGTTCTGGTCACAGGGTGAAGCTATATGACTCTTAAACTGAATCTTTTAGATGATCCAAACCTCCGCTTTCTTTGGACTGACGAAACATAAAGTATTTCGTCCCCGCGTCTGCCACAAAATAGGACCATAATTTTGAAAAATAAATCGTCAAGCTTTAAAATTTCAAGAAAGCGATTACTAATGGTCGTTAATAAAATGATGCCCCATACAAATCTGATCTATTCATTTCACATTACCATAAATACAACCAAATACTGATATGGAAATATTAATTTTTCTTCAAAACGTCCTTTTTTGCAAGTGGTGCGATGACGAGAGTGTACGATGGCCCAATGCTGCAATGCGGAAAAAAGGCTATTAACATTACGATGATTAAGATATTGTATTCGCACAATAGCCTCATCGTATCGTTATCGTACCATTGGATCATCGTACATGCCACTGCACCATCACTTTCGCTTCATTCCATTATCAACCTTCAAGACGACGCTTCGATGACGTTTTGCTCCATTTTATCCTCACATCTCATTGTCTTCCTGTTCATTTTCAGGTTTTCAGATAAGATGTCTTGTGAAAATTCAATACACGTGGAAGGTAACAGAATTTCTATCGAAGATGTTGTGTCCAGTGTGACTTTTGAATTTAAAGACTTAAAGTTTGACCCATCTACGTGCAGAACTTTACAGTACACTGGACAAGGGTCTGTGACGTTTACGTTGCAAGTGGAGAAACCCCCTAGTGAGATTTTGTCTGTTTCACTAAGAAATAATGACCAGCAAGAACATTTTGTCAAAGAAATAAAAGCAAATCAGAATAGATGTTACTGTAAATTTTGCGGACAGAAGATTCTGAAAGATACATGGTAAGTTATGTAGTGGTATTACTTTTGTGGTGATTATATTTTTGTATATCACGTCATCGAAAAGTGTGGTACAAATATGGTGGCTTATGGCAACTCAGCTACTTGTATGTAATGTCTGTTATGTACACTTGAGACAGGCACATTTTGGAAAAGTTATTTTCTCTTTTTCAGTCACTTTTTACGGGTCTTACCACTTCCATCCGAGAATTGGTCCGATTTTTCGGACATGTGGTTTTGTCATGATCATAGCCATGCGTCAAATGAAGAAAGCCACGTGACTGATCAGAAATCCGCTGAATTAAGACCAAAGTTGAAGGACTGTTTTGTCGCGGAGTCCTACTTTACTGTCTTGTTTGAACAGATTAAGGAAGAAAGTGTTATGATTTTACGAGATCACTGCATCAGATGTAGTCGATGTAGAAATTTACTTGGTGAGGTACATCCGGAAAAAAATGGTGAGTATTTTTTTAAAATCTGAATATCGGTGTTACTACTAGGACGGAAGCTGTTTAGTACTTGAGCGGATTATTTACATGAAGAATCATGCATTTCTATTGTCTTTGATAAAAACTCTATTTTCTCTATAAGTCTCAGTAAATGACATCATCAATTTGTGTTTACATTTCCAATGGTTTTGTCTTTGATATCTTTACAAATTGTAATGATAGCCATTTCCTCATGAATGCACTGCAATTTTGAACAATGCGCGTATGAATGTTGATGAATATAGTACGCCTATTTTAACGGTTGAGAATTCCGACAGAAATTAAAGCAAAATGTATTTCTAAAATATATGGGTGTATGAACTGCAACGCCTCACGCCGGTAAACTTTTGAGGAAGGGCTTACGCGTGTCTCTGAAACATCACAGTGGATACTTTCTACTTTTCTAAAATACAATTTCAAAAATGAAATTTATTTCTGTGCAAAATATTGTACATGAACAACGATGAACGATATCTCAAAAGCATTCGACTCAAATAGTGAAATGAACATTACATCCCTTCAAAGTATTCTCCGCGGTTTCAATCTCTGAATCCATTTCTGAAATGCGTCACGGTACGCTGATTTAGGTAGACCTCTGAGGCACTGACTGATGGCTTAGCCAAGGCTTGTTGTTGTTTATTAGTCAAAAGCAAATACAGCTTATAGACATAGTATACAATGTAATAAATCTAAAATCATATAAAGGTCAAGAAAGAATAGAAATTGTGCTTATACATTGGTATTTCTAATTTCAAAGGAATTCTTAATAAATTCTCGGGACTTGTAAGAACTTTTTAAGTTTTGGAAAAAGGAAAAAAGTCGCATGGGACTAGATCTGGAGAGTATGGTGGGTGTGGCAAGACAGTAACCTTCTCCGACTTCAAAAATTGCTTCACAAGCTCAGATGTATGTGATAGAGCATTATCATGAAGTAGACGTTATTGCGTTGTGGTACAATACATATTGCATATCGAACGGCCCTCGTATACTAACGTTAAATATCGATTTCTAATATTGCCTAAAAGTGTAGATAAAGTGTAGTGAAAGAGGACACTCTTGTAGAAAATGGAGTTTGTTTCGGATTTTCCATATAGTCGGTTAAAGAGCTTTTTAGCTCACGAATGTTACTTGTTTATTCTAAATAGTTCCGACTTTAAATAAAAATTACTTACTTAGCGCAATATGGACTGTCTACGATATTTGAACTACCGTTAAGCCTTGTGTGAGGATTGTGTGATTGTTAACATGAAACTGGAGTTACCATTTTGTAAAATTGCTGAAATTTTGAATTAGCAGGCGTGTCAAAAGGTGGAAAAGTGATCAAGTTGCTAAGAACTTCTGCGCATTTCATAACGGAATATAACGCACCAACCACTTCAAAGAAAATGGTATTAAATAGGTACGTAATCGGTGAGAATATTTCAAAATAATTTTATTTAGTTTCTTTCTCACTTTTGGTTTGAAATAAAATTGACTTATATATACTTCTAGAAATCATACCTCATCATTGTTCCTTAATAGTGACGCACCTGCATTATTACGAATTTACTGTTTTTCAGAGGCGATGAAGCTGAGGATATGTTTGCTGGACTCCTTATGGAACACAGTAAACTGTATACGAGTTTTAGATTGTATATAACTACCTCGACAGAAGGAAAGACGTTTGATTGCTTAGTAAGCTATTGTGTGTCCTATGCAGGAAGGGTGCTTTATCGAATTTTGCTAAACAAGTAATGATGATGGTGACAATCTGATCTTTTTTCATTTTGAAGATATGGATTATAGACCCGAAATTGTGGATATTTAAAGGAAATGCTGATTCCGGTTCCGAGAATCTGACCGCCATCGATGTTGTCAAAGTTTTATTCAGAGCTTTGCTGCCTTCAGGAGAAAAACATAAGTATGGGATTTTTTGAAAAAATATGTCTTTTTGTTGTTTGACGTCCCATTCTAGAGTTTCTCTCTCTCACTGATGTAGAGGCTATACTAGTTGTAGATGAAGTGCTTGACGCCCAAGGTCGGTCTAGCTTTATGAATGAAGGTTCTTTTTCTTGCCAACGTCTATCGTGACAATGCCTATCATGACATAATTGAATATGACCTCCGTTTTTAGCTCACCTGAGCTAAAAGCTCAAGTGAGCTATTCTGATCACCCGTATTCCGGCGTCCGTCCGTCTGTCTGTCTGTCTGTCCATCTGTAAACTTTTAACATTTTTTACTTCTTCTCAAAAACCACTGGGCCAATTTCAACCAAAGTTGGCACAAAACATCCTTAGGTAAAGGGAATTCTAAATTGTTAAAATAAAGGGCCAGGCCACCTTCCAAGGGGAGATAATCAAGAAAAGGTAAAAATAGAGTAGGGTAATTAAAAAATCTTCTCAAGAACCACTGGGCCAGAAAAGATGAAATTTATAGATAAGCTTTATTAGGTAGTGCAGATTCTAAATTGTTAAAATCATGGCCCCCGGGGGTTGGATGGGGCCACAATAGGGGATCAAAGTTTTACATACAAATATATAGGGGAAATCTTTAAAAATCTTCTTCTCAAGAACCATTGGTCCAAAGAAGTTTACATTTACATGAAAGCTTTCTGACATAGTGTAGATTCAAGTTTGCAAAAACCATGGCCTCCAGGGGTAGGTTTGGGGCCATAATAGGGACTACGGTTTTACATGCAAATATATATGGAAAGTCTTCTGATATGGACCAAGGTGACTCAGGTGAACGATGTGGCCCATGGGCCTCTTGTTAAAATGCATATCACACCAGAAAAAACCCTGTTACGAATGGAAAGTAGAAGATGTGTGCAATATCTTAAAATCAAAAACTTATAAAGCTTTATGATGTTCAGGTATTATTTTTGTACAGAAATTGCAGCAGATTAATTAGTTTTTAAAGTTATCAACTTTCCTTTAATTACATACTTGAAAACATTTGCATATGAAAGAAAACAATGAGAGGATTCTTTAAATAGTAAAAATAGCGGGTACCATGAAAATTTATACGTTGTCTGGAAGGCGTCTATAAATAGTCCCATGCGCGTCAGGGGAAACCCAACATGATGGATATATGTATAACTTTTAAGGCTGAAAGAGCGTAAAACAACGAATTACTTTAAGAGATATTTGATATTTTTATTTGTCTTAAACCTATGGCACGGTACTGTTGTAACAAAATATACAGGTTTACACAGATAAGACCACCGATGATCTGAAAGTCTGAACTGGACATGTGACTCACTTGAAATTTTCGAATGACGGTTGCTTTGCAAACACCGATTTAGAATTAAATATTTCTGGTACAAACAGGTGAAATAACGTATGACATGTCGTATAACCTCATAAATACGTACGTGCGTGCGATGATTTTTACAGCGGCTTCACAAGGTGGTAAACAATTGACCTAATTCGTAAAAGGTGGAAACAATTTGTCGAAATTAGGACCATACAACTTTAAATTTACTTTATCTAATGATAAAATACAGTTCTGTTAACCAACTGATGTATATACATGTACATGTATTAATATACGCCCGTCTAAGGCCGGACGTATTATGGTATGGCGTTCGCGTCCGTCCGTCCGTCTGTTAGTATTTTCTTGTCCGACTCAAACCCTAAATAATTTTGAATCCAAGAATCAACAAACTTTGTTAGTTGATGCACCTTGGGTAGATTTGCACCCTACATTAGTGTTATGGCATTGCGACCTTTGAATAAGATGATCTAGCCAAATATGGCAAAACGATCTCAACAACATTATGTATCGACACTTCGCGCGCAAGTTACGTCCCTTGTCCGTCATCTCGCGGTGAAAAAATGCATTTCCATACGTTGGCCTATGTAATTTTCTTATCGGTAGACAGGTACTATTTTCCATCAATTGCAGTCAACTATGATAATGCCTCCGGGTGAAGCAACCCTTTAACTGGCATGGAAACTTAATAATCAGCTATAATTCTCAGTAGGGTAGAGAAGGAAAATTTGACTTTCCACCGATTGACCTTTGGCTGATCCTGCAAAGGGACTTAACTCTTGATGATAGTGTATTATTTGGCTTAGAACCTATTTTATTTTTAAAAACTTATGTTATTAAAGGGACTTGATCCCTACAAATGTTACTCACTAAGAGAGTAATGCAGTGACCTTAGTAATGCAGTGACCTTAGTAGAAATGATTTCCTTAAGAAATACACTTTTATTTTCATAGAATATAGCTATATATGATTATAATAATTAGTATTACTAGATATTTTGTTTCCAACAATAACGACATAAATATGCAATATTTTACAACGAAATTGCGCACTTAACAAAAGCATCACACAACAGTGTAATTCTATTTGTCTCATGGGATTAGTTATCTAAGTCATGACCATGGGGCACGTCCTTTGTACACCCCAAACTTTATAGAGTAATTCATACCACGTGATATAAATTATCTATTAAATCATATATAATAAAATAAAAATATGTTTTGAAATATCAATTCGAAATACAAGTCAGTTTTTGTAACAAGGCTGACACGACTTTGTTGGATTCCACATTCTTCTGTTTGTGATGAATAAACATCCAACAGGCATATCGTGTACCGTGTCGTTGCACTTTATTTCGTTTCTGGCTCGAAAGGAAGTTATTCATTCTTAAAATCATATCCAACCCCCCAACCCCCCCCCCCCCCCGACTTCCACTTATGATGCGGGCGCTTGACAAAGAAATAGTCACTATCGATAATCGACCTCAGGACCTCCGGATCAAATCCCGATCCCGGCGGCCGCGTGAATCTTGAGATGTTAGATGTCAAAGGCAAATTAACAACACACCCTTATGACAAACGAAATTACTCCAGTCCAGCTTCTTAATCGTCAACTTCCCATATTTGTGTAGCATTATTCCCATCTCACCTGTATATGGTGTTTATGTCTCAGCTGATTCGATACGAGAGGACAAGTCCTGCATATGATGTAAATTTTGAAATCGAGTCAGGTTACTGACAATTAAGTTATATTACAGAGGTCTCGTTTAATTAAAGAAAGCTTTTCTCAAATTGTATGGTCGTTATGATTTGCAAATACAAACTATCACTGTCTGACGTGTTTCATACTAATAATACGCAAGATCGTAAATACCGAGTTAGCGGAACTCTCTTGTAAAGAAGTCCGGAAAAGTGTGTTGATCTTGGGCATTTTTTGTTTAATCAAAACATGGCATAGGAAGACGATTTAACTTCCATGTGCTTTCCACAATTAAAACCATTTTTAAATGAAAGGTGTGTAAAAACGTCTGGATACAAGAAAAATGAACTTAATAGAGCTCGCGAAGCTATATATTTTAACGCCAGCTTTGGGAATTTCCTGGCTGACAGCAGTGGGAAGAAATCCACCATATTTCCATTAAAATATATCAGTTGTGGATATTTCTGCGTATTATGTTTCTTTCTTGAATCATTACTACAGTCTACTGCAATGCAATGATAGTACACCATTGTTAAAATCGGGTGAATCGATCACGACAAAAGTAGCAGAACTGGTATTATTTAACAACATGCCCAAATTCTCGCATGATCTGGTTCTTGCGAGACTTTGAAAGGGGAAAGTAAAATTTAAAACCAAGACGGAAAAAGTAGTCGCGATCTTGCGTATTAAGCCGTTCTTTGCAGACTGATTTTGACTATGGATTACTCCATTTACCTAATCAAGGTATAGGGCTCACGGCGGGCGAAATCGGCCAACAGGTGATGCTTACTCCTCATAGGCATCTGACTCCGACATCTTGTATGCCCAGGCATCTGTGTTTGCATGTTTCTTTATAGGATTTATCAGGGTCTGTGTTTGCACTTGTCTTTATAGGATTTATCAGGGTCTGTGTTTGCACGTTTCTGTATAGGATTTATCAGGGTCTGTGTTTGCACGTTTCTGTATAGGATTTATGAGATTTATCATTGTTCGTTATCTTCACCTATTCATCTTTAACATCGATAGTGACTGTCCCTTTACCAATGTAATATCAATATAATGAATTACTTTTTCGACGTTCCGTTCTGAATAGTGCCATAGGAGCTTGACCCACTCCCATCGCGAAACGAGTGTGTTATACCTTTAACAAGGTTGCTGAATTCAATTGATGAGAACTAGGGAGTTTCTCCCGTTTTGACCTTCTAACATTGTAACGGAATCAAATGCTATGGAAAATTGGTTTTGACCAATCCATTGTAAGTCCTCAGATCATCATGCAATTTGTTGCTGGTGATTTGAATTAATTGTTGAAATTAAATTGTTTAAAAACAGTAATGAAATACAAATAATTTATCATTATAGATAAACTTTTTTTGATTTTTCTTATTTAATAGGGAGGAAGAGGAGGAACGGAATGACTGGAAGAAAGACAACTCTATTCATACCATCTCTCTTCCTTACTCGAGTTGCTTAACGCTGCTAAAAATACTGATCGAGAATTCCAAATGTTTGCCTTCAAAATGCAGAAAACATGACAAGTTTCATGTGAGTATAATACTATGGTACTGCAATAGCTGCTCCCCCCTCTCTCTAACATTAGTCATATTATGTACATCTAATTGTACTATGGATTGAATGATTTCATAAAAGAAAGTACTGCCCCGGTATTTCTCTTTTAATGTAGAATAGGCAGTACATGTAAAACTTTACAGTTACCGTTCTTTACCAATTGTTTATGAACTACAGCGTCTGGCATCACGACCTCCATTTACTTTCAATAACCAAAGAACAAAGTTAGTCAAGTGTATTCTTTTTAATTTAAAGGGGCATGGACACGATTTGAGCTGAAAATTTTCAAATTTAATTTTTCCATTTTTATGGTTTAGAATGCTTAATTAAGGTATTTTTAAACGAAACTTTTACTAAAATATTTTTATCTATGTAAACAAAAACATGACACGAGCCTTGTTTACATAACAAAGATCTGCGAGCTCTGCGTCTTCCATGTATCTACACAATTGACATTCAAAGTTTTGCTGACCATTCTAAACATTAAAAATGGGAAAATAGAATTTGAAAATTTTAAGCTCAAATTGTGTCCATGCTTCTTTTAGCCTCAATAACAAATGACGCCCAATTTTCGCCATATGCAAATAATCTTCGCTAGAAGATGACAAATGAACGTCATTATTTTTATTTGCAGTGCTTTGTGTTTGTTTGTTTGCTGGGGGGGGGGGGGGGGGGGGGGGGGTTGTTGTTGTTTGCTGGGGGGGGGGGGGGTTTCATGGTACTTTTCTGAGAGAAATTCCTTATATTGCTCACATTTCAATGTTTTAACAGGTAGGCTATTTGAAATATCTCCCGAGCGTGACCAATGTGAAGACTTTGGATACATTTTGCAGAGAATAATGTTCATCAACATGGATATTCAGGGCTATTCCTTCATGGCTGAAACAAAAAGACTACATGGATACAGATGGATACAAAATTGGAGTTATAAAGAAAAGAAAAACAAAAACAAATTACTTTTCGTAAAATATCTTCTAGTTTTGGTTTGAAACAATGCAATATCAATGTCAAAAATGGAAGAATATTAAAAATCAGTTTTACATACATACCTAATCGGTGTGCATGTGTGTGTGTGTGTGTGTGTGTGTGAATCATGAAATCTGCAACTTTGTCAGTATTTAGCATATTCACTTCCACCTAACACATTACAAAATGAAAACAGTAGGTTGTCATTATTTAGGTTTTATTGATTTACATTCTTCTGGGTACAATATGGATAGTGTAAAGCATAGGCGTAGCTTGGGTTCGAATATTACCGAGGCAGGGGGTCTGGGGGGCTGCGCCCCCCAGAAGCTATCGACATTTTAACAACGTAAAAGGTGGTTTTTTTTTTACCGAGACAGCTGCCTCGGTTGCCTCGATGGAAGCTACGCCACTGGTGTAAAGGTTACTATTACAGTTTGTTATGATATTTACCAAATTAATACGACTGGTATAGGACACCATATCACCAAATAATGAAATGAAACCTTATCATTACTGCTACATTTTCTTTCAGTGTTTGATAGAGCTTTGTTCTATGGTGGAAACAACTCTGATATATGTACTTATATATCAGAAATAGAGTCTTAATAATGACCCTGACGATTTGTTATTTGAGTAATTTTTTCTCTTTCCGAAATTCAAAACCATTTTCAAAGAGGATTTGTAAACCTAAAAAAAAAAAAAAGAAAGAAAAAATGCAGGCCTTGGTTATTGCATTGTGCTATTTGTAACCACAACCTTTACTTAAATATATTTTAATGAACTTCCTAGACCACGTAGAAAGCTCTAGTCTTTCTTCTTTGTCCCATGCATTCATGCCCCATGCATTCACGCCGGGTATTGTCTGCAAACTTTTGATGTTTGCCTCTTCAGTATGATTTTTGTATGCAATTTTCCAATCGTCTTTGAGGATTTCAGAGGAGAGGAATGATGCTGCTTTTCCCGATATGTGCTCAGTGCATACTGCTCTATGGACTGTTTGTTGCCATTCCTCATTATATAATGTTGATGATATCTGGCCAACGTCAGTTTATAGAATTTGTCGTAAACGTATGTTGACAAAAGACTGTACAGTCCACGAAACTTTTTAAAATCACATGCGTTTGTGAGGTGTGTAGTGTTGCAGTTCATAATACCAAGTATTTTCAAAAATACATTTACATTCTACTTTCATTCATGTCGGAACATTCCCAGTCGTTAAAATGGACGTATTGTATTTGTCAACATTCATACATGCATAGCTCACAACTCCAGAGTATTCCTGAGGAAATGGATATCATTACAATTTGGAAAAAAAACATCAAAGGCTAAAACATTGGAAATGTAAATATAAATATGTACATACATGTGTATATCTATATACTTATCACGTTAATTATGTATGTTTCAGTGTTGGCTCAAAGACCATATGCCGTCAGAGTATATACATGTAACTATCGACAAGGAAGTTTGCCGTAAGGCTTGTACACGTGTAAATTACAAGTTCACACAGTTTATTCAACTGTTCGTGCGCATGTTCTTGTGGTGTCCCTAAGGAAGGCGTGATTACCAGGTAGAACCATTCATTTCCCCATTTCTCAAATCTACTTTTACCATTATGTCCGCACTTCACATTACCTTATAGTAACACAAGACTGCATTGCAGTACATCGCGTGGGTAGACACCAAGTTTAATGTAGTACGTGTGCAAACAAAGCACGCTTGACAACAAATATTATAACATAATTATATGCATACATTGTATCCAAACGCCTCGGGATCCGGGTTAGAATAGCTCCTCATTACTCCTTGATTGTCGTAAGAGGCGACTAAATGAGGCGGTCTTTCGAATGAGACTGCAAAAACTGAGGTCCTGTGTCACAGCAGGTGTGGCACGATAAAGATCCCCCCTACTCAAAGACTGTAAGCATGGAGCATAGGTTTAAATTTTGTAGCCCTTCTCCGACAATGGTGACGTCTCCAAATGAGTGAAAGATTCTCGAGAGGGACGTTAAACAATATACAATCAATCATCGATGGTGGCCATGCGCTATTGTTAGTCTATTCCAAACCGGTTAACTTATTTCTTCCTTTGATTTAAATGGTTTGCCATGCTAGTATCTGTCTCGTATGATATATTTATTTATTCATCGATCAAGGGCCCTCATGGGGCATATACAATTTTAACAATTAAACATTATAACTACATGATACAAAGTACATATATGTAACATATAGGATTTCTACATTGGCATAGGTATTGAATTCTCATCACAATACTGATTGAAAATGTGCTGTACAACAAGTGTGCTATATGGGAAGTAAAGTAGCATATTGCATGATTTAGCCTTCATCCCAAGATGCAAGACTGACATTGTTGTCGTTTTAACTCGCAGAATATTGGTGAAAGGTGAAGATAACGAACAGTGATAAATCTCATAACTCCTATAAGGAATATAAGATAGATAGTTAGGCAAAACGGACCCCTGGATGTACCAGAGGTGGGATCAGGTGCCTAGGAGGAGTAAGCATCCCCTGTTGAACGACCACACCCGGCGTGAGCCCTATATCTTGATCAGGTAAACGAAGTTATCCGCAGCCAAAATCAGTGTGCCAAGAACGGCCTAACAATCGGCATGAAACACGTCAGACAGCATTTGACCCAATGATAGGTTGTACATGTATTGGCAAACTAGATAATTATAACGAGTATAGAATAACGAAATGCTGACTTTAACATATATAGCCAAGTTTAAAGTTTTTAAAAAGTAGATCATAGTCCAAGGTCATTGGATCAAAGATCTTGGTACCCAGTGAGGAATCTGTATCTGAAATATCAAAGTGATATCGCTCTTGGTTTGACCCAATGATAGGTTGTATGGGCAAACTAGATCGTTATAACGACCATAGAATTTGCGAAATGCTGATTTTAAACGAGATTGTTGGAACCCATTGGAGTGTTTTATATTAATTTATCAGTAGTGATAAACACTTATTCAATATTGTTTGATCTTTTATTGTTCTGTCCCGTATTTCAGTCCACTTGTTTCATGAGTAGTACACCTTGTAAGCTCCATTTTGAACTTTCGCTATAAGTAAATGACGTCATTGACGGATGGAAACTTCCCGTCATTATATATGTAAATGTGACTGTGCACCTGGGTTTTGTTGTTGCATGGTTTGGTAATACAGTTTTTAACCCAAAGTTAAGGAGGAATGCTACACCAGAGAAATTTGATCTGGATGAAAAGTGGAAGATATGTCTTATTCTTAGTCCTCTTCACACTGGTCAGTGCATAAGGCTTCCACAGCTGCTCGCCATCTGTCTCTGTCTTGTGCCTTTCTTTCTGCCTCTCTCATTGTTATTCCAATTGTTTTCATTTCTGCTTCTACAGTTCTTCTCCAAGTTCCTTTAGGTCTTCCCCTTTTTCCCTGCCCTTGTGTTGTCCATCTAAAGCCTATTTTTGGATGTCTGTTATTTTCCATTCTCAGGACATGCCCTATCCACCTCCATCGTCGCTGTTTAATTTCTGTATTGATGTCTCCAACTCCAGTTCTTTCCTCTACTTCTTTGTTTGAAATTATTTGTGGCCATTGTACTTTAAGACTTTTTCTGAGACATCTTCCTTCAAATCCTCTTAATTTTGATTCTATTAATTTGTTTGTCTTCCATGTTTCACTTCCGTAGAGTAATACAGTTCTTACATTACTCTTATATAGTTTGATCTTGGTTTCCTTCGCAATTCTTCTAGCTTTCCAGATGTTATCTAACCTTTTAAATGCTGTCGCTGCCTTTCCTATCCTGATCTTAACTTCTGTTCCAATGTCACCGTTAAGATATGTACAACAATAATTATTTTGAAATAGAAAGTTTTCAAATTTACTTTATTTTGTCAAAAAATGCAATTTTAATAGAAACCAATCTGGAAAAAACTTTAAAACCCCTGACGTACTCAATTCCGCAATTCTGAAGGCAACGTGCTAACTTACTGAGCTACTCCGCTAGGTAATACAATTGGATATGAATAGACAATTATTGCTAATATTCATATTTTCATTAATGGTTGAAAAGGAAATCAGCCATTATGACGATGTAGAGAACATCCTTAAAAGTTTCATGTGCTAAATGTAAAGTAGGAATGGTGAATGCATCTACCAGGTACGAAACACTCCTACAATGTTATAAAACGAGAAACTGGACTTGATTTGAAAATTTTATATATATATATATATATATATATATATATATACACACACACAATGTATATATATATATATATATATATATATATATAATTCTATTTTCATCCCGACCCGACCATGGTACAAACTCTCTAAACCATAGTCAGTAAACACGCTTTACAACGAAACCACCACCATTTTTATCACTCAGCACAACAGTGTATCACACTTGTCATCAATGTAGTTTATCAATACTTGTCGTTTTTGCGTGTTATTTGTTTATGTAATATATGTCTCTTGATAAAGACGCGGGTTGCGTCGAAAATTCGAGTTTTAAATAACCAACAGCGTCGTGGCCTTTTCAGTGCTTTTATAAATTTCTTTACTGGCCTTGTATCTTCTCAGATCCGACACTTTAAGAAAGTAGGGTGTTGTTGGGTTTTTGTGCTTTTATATATATATATATATATATATATATATATATATATATATATATATAGTGATCTGGTTACGTTACCACAGTTATAGAAAAAAACCAAATATAAATTTATGTGATAAAGTCATTTACTAAATGACAATAAATATATATTGTGTATAATTTTAAAGGGCAGATCACCATGTACTAACTTAATGACAAAAGTCATCAATCTGAAAAATGAGTGGTCTCCCCTGACACTATCAATAAATATATGTTTACATAGTTGCTTGCTAAAATAATCTAACATCCTTTTTATTACACGAAAAACAATGTAGTAATAATAAATCCGCCACAATATTGAACCTTACATTTTTGTTTTATACAATTGCACATGAATCGACACATATATTGGCATAAAAATTATAAAATGAAAAAGAAAATATCATAAAATGCCAATAGTTAACCTCGAAGTTGTATGGCCAGAGAAGGATGGGGATGGAGGGTGGCTAAATTTCTTCGAGACATGACTAGCTATGACGGTTGCAAAGTTTGTTTACAAATTGCGTGACGTAATTTAAACGGCATTAAAATATTACTTGATATTAAAGAAAATATCCCAATATCAGAAATTTTGATATCAAGAAAATAAAAGTATCAAAATGACACCCCATTACTAACATACGTTAACACATTTAAAACAAAGTGAAATGCTTTGTCCATTTGTTTTACGTCCCTTCGAGAAGGTCTCGATCATACTGTGACGTCACCAGATGTAGGTGATTAAGTACACCCATACTGAGACGTCACCAGATGTAGGTGATTAAGTAGCCATGTAGTGAGGGTTCTTTATAGTGTCAACACGACACAGGGTCTCGGATTTAAGGTCTTATCCGAAAGACTCAAAATGAAATTAAGTGCGTAGAATAGAATAACGATGATAAGGACAACCCTTAACAATCTTAACAGATGGAGTTTTTTCTTTTCACTATTTTGCATTTTATTTACCAAGTTATTTTCCTTTTCATATTATCTATCATTTCTTATACATATTATATACAAATGAATATTCATTGTTTCATTTGTTGACCGTTTAAAGAAAACACCGAAACAAGCATTTGTTTTGCTGCATAATCTTGTTACTGATTTCATGATTAAAACAATGAAACATTTTACACTTTGAGCTACCTTATTGTAAAAAAAAAAAAACTTGACAAGTATTTATGCTAGAAAATATGTAAATACAATGCACATTTCATGCTTTTATATTTAGATATATGAGCGTATTCTGTGTATTACAATTTATATAAAGTACGGCTCTGTCCAGTATAAGGACGCCACTCCTTTAGGTATACTGCAAGGTTCTTCTCTCTCATCTTGATTCTTCATTATGTTCTTTGCTCATTTCTAAGTATTCATGAGTAAGGTTGTGTCGTGTAATTATTCCACACAGCTGAAATAAATTTAAAAAAAATTAAAAATAGAGGATCGCAATCGCCCCTAAAACAACAGCATCAAACCGTACGAGTTTCCAACACTTTTATCTTGTGATCAGCAATCCCCCCCCCCCAAATAATTTTATTGAACATCACTCTGATTCTGGAGTTTTTCCTTGACAATATCTACATATTCTGTTGGAATTCCCATTGGCACAAATTGTGCTCCTTTGTTAGCTGGCCTGTTTTTAGCTCTTCTGAGCCGAAGGTTCAAAGAGCCTAATCATATGGCCATATGTGTGGCGTGCGGTGTGCGTCAACTTTTTGGAAAAAGGGCTATATCTCAAGAACCCCTTGGCCAATTTTTGTCAAATTTGTCACAAGGTATCCTTGACCCAAGGGCTTTCTTTTGTACTAAAACTAGGTTGTGACCCTTTAACAAGGGGAGATAATTAGGAAAATGCAAACAAAAGTAGTGGTTGCTAAAAAAATCTTCTTCTCAAGAACCACTGGGCAAATTATCACCAAACTTATGCATAGGAATGAAGATAGGTTGTAGATTAAAAAAAATGTTCAAGGCATCATCCTGGGGCAAAGGGTGTGGTCTCTAGGTCACTTTAAAGTTGACCTTAAATTTTGTTTTGTTAAAACTTAGATATTTTGCTTAGTATAAGGACTAGGATCATCAAATGTTGTCAGTTGATGCATCTTAGGACCTAATATCATGTTGTTTCAATAGTAGGTCATGGTGACTTACTTTTTGAATTTCGCAGGTAATTATTCTTAAATGGATTTTGATGCATATCTTGGACACTTTTGAGTCTATGATCATCAAAAGCTGTCAGTTGATGGATCATGGGACCTTGAAGTGCGTCATGTGAAAAGTATGTCACCATGACGTACTTTCTGAATTTTATGGCTAATCATTTATGAATACATTTTAGGTTGTTATTTCAGATACCGAGAGGTTTAGAATCATCAAACCTTGCAAGTTGATGCGTCTAGAGGCCTCGAAACATATTTATATAAAAAAAGGTAGGTCACAGTGACCTATAGCTACTTTTTGAATTTTGCAGACATTCAAATTTCACATTTTCAATTTTAGATGCATATTTTGGACACTATGAAAGCTAGGATCATCAAACTTTGTAAGTTGATGCATCTTGAGTCTTTATAGTTTGTTGACCAAAACGTAGGTCACCGTGACCTACTTTTGGAATTTGACGGCTATATTTTAGTATTTCAGATACTATTTGACTTAGAATTATCAAACTTTGTCAGTTGATGCATCTTGAGTCTTTGGAGTGTGTCGACCAAAAAGTAGGTCACTGTGCCCTTCTTTTGAAATTTGACGGCTACATTTGAATACTATTTTACTTGTCAGTTGAAGAGAAATATGTACTACCCAGATATGTACATAGGTTAAGTAACTTCATTTTGTAATTATTTTGATTGCCTAATCTAATAGTGAACTGTATGATATCTCCTTCATACACTATCATGTGATAAGTCTTTAAAACCTTGTCAATTGATGAATCTTGGTTAGTGAGAATTTTTGCCTGTTTTACAATGTATCAGAAGAGCGATTCTAAGCCCATGGGCCTCTTGTTCTATTCTTATGTGGCAGAATTTATTAGAAAGCTTCTTGATGAAAAGATTGATTGATTGATTAATTGATGTTTTCCGCCACACTCAACAATTTTTCAGTTATCTGGTGGCGCCCAGTTTTTTATTGGTGGAAGAAAGAACCCAGATACAATATACCTAGGAAGAGACCACCGACCTTCCGGAAGTAAACTGGGAAACTTTCTCACCTACCGGCGCGAGCGGGATTCGAACCCGCGCCGACAGAGGTGAGAGGCAGTGTGATTTCGAGCGCGATGCTCTAACCACTCTGCCACGGAGGCCCTACATGAAAAGAAGAAATACTTTGATGTGGTCTTCAATTCAACAATTAGAAACATCGATAACGTTTTATCTTCAGACAATGTTAGGATTCACGTGGGCACGAATTGTGCTCCTTTATTGATTTCTCTGCTTTTTGTATTTTATGAAGAAAAATTTATTCAAAAGATTTTACTTGAGAAGAAAAATTTCTTGCTGTAGACTTATTGACATTTAATTATATCGACGACGTTTTATCTATTTTAGATAATATTCACTATAGCTCCAAGTGACTAAACATTTTAAAACCGTCTGTACTTTTACTATCACAGTCATTTTGATCGGTGCCACTAACTACCCAAATTAACAACATTATTATAAATCGTCAAACACCTGTGATAATGTGGTTTAGATAAATATAGACGTAATAAGACATTTGTATATTTATAAAGACTTGTTATTAGCATAATTTATGTACTATAATGAATCAATATTAATAAAAATTAGTATTTGAGTCTCTAAATCGTTATGGATCTTTTCATCCTTTTTGGGTAATTAGTCGTAACTAACGTAATGGCTGTGATGGTGAAAGTACAGACGGTTTAAAAAATTTTAGTCACTTTGAGCTATTACGGACTTTATTTTATGAATTGGGATAAGAAATTCATTTTAGAAATGATATGTTATGCTGTACATTCTATGTTATAGCTTGTTGCAATGCTCAAACATTCGGTATAGTCGTATAGTGCCAGGGCTCAGCTAAAATTCAACCAATAAATATTAGGCATTTTTCCGAATTCATTTCTGCATATCTTGGGAAGAATACGAAATTTCGGGATGCACTTTGGTAGTGATGTAGATTGAGTATGTATGAATATATTAGAATACAAAGTAGAATTTTATGTCGATTGATTTATTGTTTTTACATCGGCTAACTTGGGTACCCTATATTTAGAGTTCTATACCTTTACTCTTTAATAGTAAATTCGACCCCAAGCGACGCAATTGCCTGTGGGCGGGTGCGACCGATCAACATGGCATACATACCCCTCCTAGGCACCTGATTTCACTTATGGTATATCCAGGGGTCAGTGTTTGTCCTGCTTTCAATTTTGCATTGAAATTTCTTATACGATTTCTCGCTCACAATCACACGGCCGCTCACCTCTGCCGGTGCAGGTTGGAATCCCGCTCGCGCAGGTAAGTGAGAAAGTTTCCCAGTTTACTTTCGGAAGGTCGGTGGTCTCTTACCAGGTACATTGTATCTGGGTTCTCTCTTCCACCAATAAAAACTGGGCGCCACCAGATAACTGCAAAATTGTGGAGTGTGGCGGAAAAAATCAATCAATCAATCATTTTTCCATATACAACTTCTAGGAATTTAGCAAACTTAAACTTATTAGAAGGCACCAATGAAAATTTAGCTTCACCAAACATTCTTCACTATTAATGATGCCTCTTCAGGGGTAACTAATCAAAGGCATATGGATTTAGAAATACATTTTAGTTTCGTTATGCTTTGATTTCATGATATGAAACTTGTTGGTTATTAAGGTGGTGGATACCTGTTGATAGCAATTTCAACTTGATTCGTGTTTCATCAAGAGCTTTCATCCATTGCATAAAATTCCTTTTCCACAAGATAGGAGTCAAGTAACTGGTTTTCTCAGCATACTAATATTTGATGAAATCAAAATACATGTGTGATGCATGATAAGTAGCTGTTTTTATTAAGATAGTAATACCCAAAGTTTGATGAATGTCTATAGATGTAATGGAATTTAAAGTTGTTTAAAAGATCACAGTATCACACATTTTTAGCTCGCCGGGACGACTGTCCGGAGAGCTATTGTCATGACCCCGGTGTCGGCGTAACACTTCAGGGAAAAGCTTTAACGTTGGTTATATCTATTGAACCAAGGAGGTAGTGTTTTGATATTTTACATAAAGATGCATCAAGCGTTTCTTTCTTCTTTTGTTTTTACCGAAAGTTTAACCTTGGCTATATTTTATTTTAAACCGCGAGAGATATCACTTTAATACCAAGATTTTTGACCCAAAGACCTTGACCTATGATCTACTTTTCAAAAACTTAAAACTTGGCTATATATGTTAAAGTCAGCACTTCGCAAATTCTATGGTCGTTATAACGATCCAGTTTGCCAATACAACCTATCATTGGGTCATATGCTGTCTGACATGTTTTATACCGATTGTTAGACCGTTTTTGGCACACTGATTTTGACTACGGATAACTCCGTATACCTGATCAAGATATAGGGCTCGCGGCAGGTGTGGCCGGTCGACAGGGGATGCTTACTCCTTCTAGGCACCTGATCCCACCTCTGGTGTGTCCAGGGGTCCGTGTTTGCCAAACTCTCTAATTTGTATTGCTTGTAGGAGTTGTGAGATTGATCACTGTTCGTTATCTTCACCTTTCATGTTCTGAACCAAGGGGGATAGGTTACGTAAAGTCATGCTTCCCGGCGAGCTATGTTATCTTTTATGTATCATCTTGTCCAAAAATGTATAAATATGTGGAATAATATTAGGCGCCCTGGGAAATCAAGGACACTCTTCTGAAAATTATAGGTCAACCGGAACATCTGACAGGAAGCTAATCCTAAAAGGTTTGTAGGTGCTTTTATCTCTAAGCTATTTAGCTACTACAAATTGTGGCTACCCTTCAAATTCATCTAGAAAATACAGATTGGCTGCAGCATCTGAAGATTTTTATATAATAGTGCTCAAGGGTTCATTTTTGTTCGTTTTGTTGCTATCCTTTGGATTGAACCCGAGTCAGAAAAAATATTACTGATCAAAACAATATTTACAGATACCCCAAACCTCGTGTAGCACAGACATCACACAACCGTTCTATTACAAGGCTATAAAGTAGTTCTAATGACAAACATTTATAGGAATTCTTACCCCCTTTCTTTGGCCTTATTTGGATCTAAAGGATCAAATTCGAATTTTCAAAACCTTAATAAAATGCAACTCTACATCATATATTACGTTTGTTGTTGTCTACCAAGGTACCAATGAGAAATGTGAGCTAAGCTTCATTTAATGTGAACATCAAAACTCATGAAAATGATTACATTGGGAAATGATGGAAAATTTTTGTATTGTCGACAGAACTCGTTTGATTTGGATACTTATTATAACTAATTATACGTGGTGTGCCACAATTTGTGAAATTTGCTTTCTCATGGACCACGACCCCTGCATTATAATTTGGGTTATGTTCTTAGAAATGATTACATATATGATCTTTACGTATTCTCAGGTTATACAATAAGATTGGGCAAATTATCTAACTAGGAAACATAATACAGCATCAGGTTTTTCTAATTAGCGCATTTTCATTTTTCGATCTTAGTTTTATAAGTACAAATATGATTTGATTTCAAAGAAATGTCTTTGAATTATTTTAACCTTGAGAGAAATTCATGATGGAATCTGTACTAAGTATCACCACGAGGTCGAGATTTGAAAAAAAAATATATTGAAACACGATTCAATTATATCAAAGATGATGAGATGTTACGTAATGAATGGTAATTTGGTCTCCATGCTATTAGCATTACCATTAGAAAACAAATTGGATACATACTATGGAACGATATATGTGTAAACATGTGATAATTAACAGTTAATTGTCAAGTGTGAAAAAGTGCAATTGATGAAAATGACAATCAGTAATCGATTTCTTAAATTCCATAAAGAATACAAAATTAAAAAATAAAAATTACGAGTCGCGTGGAGATTCGGATTAGAATAGGTTCAGAGTACCCATTGCTTGTCGTTTGAGGCAACTAAAAGGGGCGTTCCTTCGGATAAGAGCGCAAAACCTGAGGTCCCGTGTTACAGCAGGCGTGACACGATAAAGATCCCTTCCTGCTCAAAGTCAGTAAGTGCCGAGGTTGCAGACCTTCACCGTCAATGTTGACGTCTCCATATAAGTGAACAACTCTCGAGCGGAATGTTATAAATATACAACCAAGCAACCAAAATTAAGAATACAGGGCAAACACGGGCCACTGGACACAACAGAGGAGGGATTAATTTGAACTTATATAAATAATATATACTGTCATGAGTAAAAACATGGTGGGTCAGAACCTCTTTTGTACAATACAACTCTTTTTGCCCATAAATTCTTAGATACGTCTTTTAATAAAATGTACTTCAACATTTACACAACTGAATAAAGATTAAAGTGCGATGATTATAAAAATATGCCTCTAAAATACTAAACTGTTAATGAAGTCAGTAGACTCCACTGTGAAATAAACAGTATACATACACAATAAATAAAATTTTCAAATGTGCATTCTTAAAATATTAATGCGAATGAACGTTTAGTTCATTGGAAATTGCAATACTTTTCCAAATCAAAATGCACGACTCCTCAACACTTAACACTACCATTCCTCACGATCAATTAAAGACCAAGCTTTATGGTATCATAGATAGCTGCAGTGCTTCTTCAATAATAAAGGAACTCAGAAATATTCATACCTTGTGATCAGACATTAAAACAATTACTTCGTCCAACACCATTCTGTGGCCTTCAGCACGACATTTAGATACATCGATGCCGTTTTATCTATTAGCAATACTCACTTTCATCCATATGTCCATTCTATGAAAAAGTGTAAATAACCAACAGTAATTAATGCCTCGAAGGAGTAAGAATCCCAGAATGGCTGGTCACAACCGCCATGAGCACTTAATCAGGTAAACGGAGTACTCCGTAATCAAAATTAGTATGTAAAGAACGGGCTAACAATTGGTATAAAACACGTCAGACAGCATTCGACCTAATGACAGGTAGTATTTGTAAATTAGATCGTTATTCTGACCATAAAATTTGCGAATTGTTGATTTTAAACGAGACTGTTGAAACACCTGTAACATTAAATTTGTCAGTAGCCTGTCTCGATTTAAATAAAAGACACCACAGAGTCGTCCACTTTCGCTTCATACTTATATATTTTATTGAAAGTAGACAGTAACAGCAAACTGACAACTCAACTGTATGACAAACGGGATGATTTCAGCTTTTCCATCGTCAACTTCCCATATCTATGTACCGGTAGCAATATTCCATTATTACCTGCATATAGTGTTTATATCTCTCAACTAATTCGATATGCAAGAGCTTGTTCTGTGCATGGTCAGTTTTTAAATCGAGGCAAGCTACTGACAAACAAGTTGATGGTACAGGGGTTTCAACAGTCTCAATTAAAGTAAGCATTTCGCAAATTCTATGGTCGTTATACCGATCTAGTTTGCCTATACAACCTATTATTGGGTCAAATGCTGTCTGACATGTTTCATACCGATTGTTAGACCGTTCTTGGCACGCTGAGTTTGGGCTGCGGATGGCTCCGTTTGCCTGGTCAGGATATAGGGTTCACGGCGGGTGTGACCGGTCGATAGGGGATGCTTACTCCTCCTACGCACCTGATCCCACCCCTGTTGTGTCCAGGGGTCCGTGTTTGCCCAACTATCTATTTTGTATTGTTTATAGGAGTTATGAGATTGATCACTGTTCGTTATCTTCACCTTTCATGCAGGTTATAATGGAATATTGCTGCATACATGTGGGAAGTTGACGATAGAAAAACTGACGCCATCCCATTTGTTATAAGTTAAGTTGTGAATTTGTCGTTAACATCAATAAAATATCCAAGTGTGAAGCAGATGTGGAAGACTCTGTGGGATCTTTTATTTCTAGTTGGTTTTTTTTTTAATATATCCAATCTTTGAGTATTGTGAAAAGATAAAATGTCGCCGATATATCTTCTCATATAGAAGCTTTTGAATAAATTCTGCCTCGTAAGAGCATCAGAACAGGTCAGCTAATAAAGGAGCACAATTCGTGCGCAGGGAAATTTCAGCAGACTCTTGGAAGAGCTGATTACTAAACACTACGTTGATACTTTCAATGAGGAACCCCATCATCATTTCAATATTAACTTCGGAGTACTTGTGCATATAATAAGAGTGATGTTTACAAAGTAATTTTTGGATTAGTGATAACAAGAAATAAATATTTCCGAGTTCCACATTTATTGAAAAAGCAGCTGTCAATGGTGTTAGCTTTGTCTTTAATCTATTGTGAGGAATGGTCCTTTGGATGAGGCCACAAAAAACTGAGGTCCCGTGTATAGATTCTCGAGAGGGACGTTAAACAATATACAATCAGTCATAAGTCTTTGATCGCTTCTGGTTTACTAAACACGGGAGGGTGAATGTTATGCAATTTCGTTTTGATGTGTCTAATTCGGGATTGTAATATTCCTTTTCGTATTTCGCCCATCGTCTGGATTAATCTTCGATAGAATTCATATAATTAAAATGAAGTTCCTTCGGCAATTGAAAGATCAAGGCTCTCTGAATTTCGGACCTTTTAAAAATAAGTGATTTCGGGTCATCATTTTCAACTATATCGAAATCACCAGTAATGACATGTCCAGCTGGACTATACATGAACAAGAACACTATAAAGTTTGTATGGCATGTCAAACGTTGCAATATTTGATCTTTTCCATTTGTATTGTATAATTTTCCATTTGTATTCTATATTTTCCATTTGCATTGTATAATTTTTCATTTGCATTGTATAATTTCCATTTGTATTGTATAATTTTCCATTTGTATTTTATATTTTCCATTTGTATTGTATAATTTTCCATTTGTATTGTATATTTTCCATTTGTATTATATATTTTTTTCGTTTGCATTGTATAATTTCCATTTGCGTTACAAAATCTTTCATTTGTATTGCATCCGAGGGATTGTTTATTTTGATTTGTTACGAAGGATTTCATTAGTTTAGGTCCCACTTATATTTAGACGTCACCAGCTGCAGGTGACGTACCACAAATAGACTTACTATGCTACATGTACGCGCACAGTGGCGTAACAGTGGGGGTTCTTTAACGTGTCAACGCCTGTCCCAACACGGGATGTCTGCTTTTAAGGTCACATTATCCGAAAGATCTGTGATTCTCACTTTTAGATAGCAATGCGTATGGAAAAGTATTAACTGGTTTCATGCAGCCATGACACGAGTACAACTCGAACATGCGACCTCACGATTACGAACCAAAGGGTATATCACTGAACTACCGCGATCGGTTCCATATAAGGACTAGTTGAACATACATGTAGCTAGCAATGAGGAATCTTGCGCCGGGAGACCCCCCCCCCTTCCCTTCACAAATATATTTTATAAAAGCATGCATGTACGTTTTATTTTGTCAGAACGCACTTGTTCCAGGGGACTTTCAGGGGCGAATCCAGGAATTGCGGTTACGGGGGCGCCACTTTGAGGCAGGGGGTCTGGGGGCCGCCTTCAGGCGGCCCCAGTGGGTCCAGGGCGAAGCCCTGGTAGGGGTCCAGAGGGCGAAGCCAGGGCTTGAAATATGTCATTTTTAATAAAGTGTTAGTAAAATGACGCAAATTTTAAGGGTTTCTGGAAAAATTAAGTTTTCTCAATAAAGTAATTCAAGAAATCAAAAGATTTTGTCATTTATTTCTCCGGAAATGGAAGAATTGATTGCTTCTTTTATCGTTTAATACATTTTTCTAAACAAGATGCCAAGATTTACCTTCAATTTGAAAATGGAGGGGGGGGGGGGGCGCCGGCTGCGCCCCCTCTTAAATCCGCCCTCCCCCTGCATCCCCCCCTCCACCAAGGCTTTGCACTGGACTCACTAGGGATCTTAAGACAGTCCCCAGCCATCCAGCAGTTTACTGCATCCTTTAGTTCAAAATTATCTAGATCAGCCAGTGGTTAAATAGGAGACTAGTTTGAATATGCTCATCATATTAGACGCATAAAAGCGATAAATTAATTGGGGATGGGGGTGGGGTTACGCCATTACACTTAGCAAATACCATTCCTGCGAAACGTGGCTCCTGAACTTTACCTCTTCAACATCTCGCGCATTACCAAATTCGATAAACGATAACTTAAGATTAATCCATTGAATAGTTGTAACAAACCAAACTCGATGTTAACAATTGGTGGGGACCCAAGGGCCGAATTAAGTCCCCCGAATCTACTGAATTCTGACTAAATAAAAATGTGCATGGTTTTCTGAACAGTTCTATTTTTTTTTTAAATGATCAGGGGGGGGGGGGGGGGTCGCCATTACTAGAGCTAGCTACGTATTTTCAAAAATAAATAGTCCTGCATGGACCTGATCGCGGTAGCTCAGTAATATATCGCTTGGTTTGTGGGCGAGAGGTCGTGAGTTCGAGAACCGTTACTGTCATTGCCGCATCAAACCTTTGACATAAACAAAAACAGTGATTGTTCCTTTGCCAAACACTCGGCATTTAAAAGTGAGAATCACGGGTCTTTCCGTAATGAACTTAAAAACAGATATTCCGTATCGCTGCACAGCCGTTGGCACGATAGAGAACCGTCATTTCTACGGTCATGTGTGCTAAGCACGTCTACAGATGTGGTACATCAATGACGTTAACTAATGAAATCCTTCGTAACAAATCAAAATAAACATTCCCTGGATACAATACAAATGAAAAATTATACAATGCAAATGGAAAATATAGAATACAAATGGAAAATTATACAATACAAATGGAAAATATAGAATACAAATGGAAATTATACAATGCAAATGGAAAATATAGAATACAAATGGAAAATTATACAATACAAATGGAAAAGATCAAATATTGCAACGTTTGACATGCCATAAGTTTGTAAATAAAAAAATTGGATTCGATAGTAGTATAGCGAAGCATATTTTGTAGGAAATACAGAGTGTAGCCTTAAACTTGAAATATGATAGAATACAAGACTGAACTTTTAATGACGAGGAATGTTGTTTATGTTGACGGTATCTATTCCTTTGTTAGTATTTAACTTTAAGGATTCGGAAGGACTATCACCCGTGGATGAAAGAGCCTGTGATGGGCAACAATTCAGTTTGTATTCTGGTGTTGAAAAACCCAAGTATGGACTAGCTTTGGCTTCTTAAACATAACGTATTCAAAACTTTCAATGGAACAGAGTAGAGATTTGTGGACCTAATTGTCTGTTGACGTAAGGTAAAAGTGAATTAAGTGAGACATCGTTATTCATTCCCGTGAACTCGAAATAAAAGTACCACAGTTTTCTACCTCTACTTCATATTTCGCAGTAGCTCAGTGGTAAAACGTTCGTTTCTTAACCTGGAGGTCGTGAGTTCGAGTTCAGCTCGTGTCATGACCGCGCCAAACCTAAAACGTAAGCATAGGTAGTGATTGCTCCTTCGCCAAACGATCGAGACATTTAGAAGTGAGAATCACGGATCTTTCGGATACCACTAAAAACGAAGATCCCACGTTGCGGGAGGTGTAGGCACGTTTAAGAACATCCACTGCTACGAGCATAGGTCTAAATTTATGAGGCTTCATTTACAGCTGGCGACTCATCAATATGAGGGGGAAATGTCGATGTGAAAATACAACCAAATCACATTTGGATAGTTTACTGAACATAAGCTGTCTGACAAATTTCATACCAACTGTTAGGCAGTTCATTACATAGTAATTTTCACGACAGATTACTCCAAATACATGATCAAGATATAGGGCTCACGGCGGGTGTGACCGGTCGACAGTGGATGCGTTCTCCTCCGAGGCACCTGACCCCACCTCTGGTGTGTCCAGGGGTCTGTGTGTGCTCTACTCTAAATTTTGTATTCTTTACAAGATTGATTACTATTCGTTATTGTCATCTTTTTTTATTATTGAATATTTACATGGTCATAGTGATGTTAAGGTGATGTCAAAGTTACCAATAACTATCCAGAAATCACCTAGTGTTTGCACAGTATGCTAATTTGAAAATACAATGGCTTTGAAAATGGAACTCGTGCTGACAACATTACATATTCGAAATTCTTGGGGGAAACCCTCTGTTTACTACATATTTTACAACAAACATGAACACTCGCCAATTTTGTGAAGTTATAGTTCATACGCAGAAGACGTAGACAAGTAATACTATATTGACTTTTACTAAACAGCTATACCAAAGCTAAACAGACCATATTCTAACTTAGTAAAGCGTTTCATTTTCAGAAATAACTGAGCCACCTTATTCAAATTTGATCAAGTTATCCGAAGAATTTTGTTCCAATGGCAATGTAGATACTTTATGAAGTTTTTGAATAAGTGAATCTTCTTTATTTCTAAAATACAATTTCACATTCTTTATTTCTAAAAGATTTCTTTGTTGCACCCTCAGATCAATAGGGTCATCAAATAGAAAGAAAATAAGCCAAAATCTTATTCATTTCGGCAATAAACGGTGTGATGTTATTGATTACGCCCAAATAGGACTTAATTATTTTAATTCTTCAGGGCTTGCTCTCAAGGATTGATTTATTTCTTGTTTTGAAAATTTTCTCTTTGTTAGACAGAGGGGATTTTCTTTTATCGGAGACAAAGTCCTTGTGCTCGTCTACTGTCCAAAAAAACCCATCACCCACTAAGTTCCTGAATGCGACAATCAACAGCTGGTGGACTGTTAGTCCCCGAGGGTCTCTACAGCCCAGTAGCTAAGTACTTCGTTACTAGCTTGGAAATACGGATGTATATTTAATTGCTGTTACAAAATTTAGAATTTCATTTCAAAATTAAGGATTATCTCCCTCACGCATAGCTCTTATCCTTAGACGAATTTGACTCCACTTTTTTGGCAAACAGTTTTTCCTTAAAATACCTCTAAATCTTCATTGTTATTTCGGATTTCAAACATTTCGGTTGAGCATCACTGAAGAGACATTATTTGTCGAAATGCGCATCTGGTGCATCAAAATTAGTACCGTATAAGTTTTACATGAATGTGATAGTTCCCTTTATATGAAGTGTTTAAGTTTGTACAAATCACAGTCCCTGGCGTCAATATAGGGCCACATTTACAATTAAAAGATTTACATAGGTATCTATCGGAAAAAATCAAAATACAAAGAAACAATAATGTGTCCAAATAATAAAATAATATGCAATCTTTATCATGCATTATAGATATAGAAGTTTGATTAAAGTGATACTCGGTACAATCACGACCAGGACAAAGTGTTCAGAGGTTACAAATATATCTTGAGGACTAGGTTGGGTAATAGGCATTTCTGGTCCAGAAATCTAAAATTCTTGTTTCCTCCTCTGGAATTCGGTGACTGAAAATTGTCAAAAATATCAATATTTCAGTCAATCATTCGAGCGGAAATTATGGGACACATATGTTGACAAAACTGGATTTACAAGATTTACTTATCTGCAACAATACGATACGAATATTAACATGTGTTATTCTTACCAGATTTACTTATCTGTAACAATACGATACGAATATTAACCTGTTATTCTTACCAGATTTACTTATCTGTAACAATACGATACGAATATTAACCTGTGTTATTCTTACCAGATTTACTTATCTGCAACAATACGATACGAATATTAACCTGTGTTATTCTTACCAGATTTACTTATCTGCAACAATACGATACGAATATTAACCTGTGTTATTCTTACCAGATTTACTTATCTGCAACATTACGATACGAATATTAACCTGTGTTATTCTTACCATGGTTGACACATGTGGCCCATACTCTTTGAAAGCCAACAGGTTAGGAGATAGCAATATTTGCTCATTACAAAGAAAATTATGGGACATCAGTATATCTGTTAGGAAATTCATAATTCACTGCTCAAATTATCATGTCATATATAGGAAATTCATAATTCACTGCTCAAATTATCATGTCATATATAGGAAATTCATAATTCACTGCTCAAATTATCATGTCATATATAGGAAATTCATAATTCACTGCTCAAATTATTATGTTCCCCAAACGGAGAACAATCAGTACTAGTTATCAATGTACTACCTGATTAACAAACAAAAAAAGCAGTTTTGTTGGATTGTTTTTGGTGTAGCTTTAAAGGGGGGCATGGACACGTTTTGAGCTGAACATTTGTAAATTTTATTTTTCCATTTTTAGAAGATTAGAATGCCTAACTAAGGTATTTCCAATGGTCAGAAAAAGTTTTAATATCAGTATAGTCAAGGTACAATTGAGAGACAGAGCTCACAATTCTTTGTCATGTAAACAATGTTTTTGTTTACATAGATAACCTAGCAAAAGTTTCGTTCAGATAAGATTTTTTCAATTTACAAGTGGATTCTGATCACAATTAAATACTTCCCAGTGTTTGTCACGTCACATTGCGAACTTCCCATTGGATTGGATCCTAATTTTCATACTTACCAATCCCATGTGGTCCACAACTGGTAAATGTCTCAAGCCCATACTCCGAAACAGGTTAAATACTTGAGGCACGGGCGTGTTTGGGAATACTGTATACGGACAGGGGTTCATGTATCCACTTATGTCCTGATAAAAGAAGTCGGGACACATTTTATTCTAAATTTAAAATGAACTGTGAAAATGGATATTTCGAATTTCGAGTACATTTCAATAAAAATACAAGGAATGGTGAAATATTTCAGAAGATCGCATTTTCGCTGTTTATGCATTCAGGTGTTAGTGACGCAGTAGGGGAGTAGCGGAATATTGACTGATTTCGATACACGTTTTTCTGTGAAAAAAAAAAAAAAAAAAAAAAAGGGCTGGGCGATCGCGTTAAATTAATCGCATGTTGTACGCCTTATAATAACCAAATCTTGTTGATATTGTTTTTCGCTTGATGCCTACGAATTTAATTTTCAATCGTAAAACAACTGCATCATGCAACTCACAACACCCATTTCTGAATGTGTTTAATTTGTCTACTTTCTGTTTGTATTGTACAATTCCTTGTTGTATCTATCGAATAATCCGATTCCTGAGATACGCTTCTTGATCTAACGAAATATCACGCTGGCTATCCCATACTTCCTGTACTGTATTAGGAGATACGATTAACCAAGATAGGCGACTCTTTGACCACAATGAGGGAGTGGGGCATTATTTATCTCATGATTATTTGTTCTTTAAGATCCATGAAGGGTAATAGTTTGACCAAGATTAGTCATTCTATAACGATTCTTTAGTGGATGGATGAGCCAAAACTACACATCAACTAGCACCCCGGGACCGATGAAAATCTTCGTAATTAAGAAAATAAGCTACAATGTACATATTCCATTAATCTAATTATATTGAATAAATCAATATGATTTGCTATCGAATACATATACTAATATTACTAAACTCGAATATCGTGCAGATGTAGCATTATAGAATGCAAATGATACAAATACAAAATTAAGAAATATGAAATCATACAATTATACAAATTAAAAGAAATAGAAGAAATATTTAATACAAATGAAAATCACACAACACAAATAGGGGGTGGGATCTAAATATATGTTAAAAAACAAGAATTGTATAAGTAGAATATTACAAAGTCTGACATATCATGATTTCCTCAGCAGGTTTTACTTCATTGCACGGAGTGATGAATGACGCATTCTTCACCATGTAAAACACCCAAGTCACATTTGTAATTTATTTGAAATATATTTATGCGCTATGATTACGTAATTGTATGAGTATTCCGATTAGCGCGCATAACCAATCGAATACAAATTAGTTTTCAGGTTTGCAAGAGTCTGGTGTGAATATTGGTATTGTACAGGTGGTAATTAATTCTATTTTTAATTCAACTCTACGTTTGACTGACCAATGGCTTGAGTTCAGAATTCTGCGGACCAATGGATTTCATTCAATGTTAATTTATATGCATGTCTTACTAACCCGTGGACTATATAAAGTAAGAAATCCGCCAAAATCTCTACCCTAAGCCTACCTTTACAATTATAGCCAATCTTGAAGTTCATATCGATTCACTCGATGTAAATATAATATTTTTTATTTAAAGTACTGAATACCTGGTAAGATTGTAATTCATTTGCTTGTTAAAAATATGTAAAGTTCTATACTGGAAGTCGTATTAATATTCTAATGACCATCGTTTTTCGTAAATTTCTTTTTGTCTTTGTTTTATGTATGTCTATATGAATGCTGTTGTGTAATACTTTTATATATTGCATTTCTAGTCAATATGCGGGTATGTCTCCCAGCCAATTTCTAGTCAAGATGCGAGTATGTCTCCCAGCCAATTTCTAGTCAATATGCAGGTATGTCTCCCAGCCAATTTCTAGTCAATATGTGGGTATGTCTCCCGACCAATTTCTAGTCAAGATGCGAGTATGTCTCCCGACCAATTTCTAGTCAAGATGTGGGTATGTCTCCCAGCCAATTTCTAGTCAATATGTGGGTATGTCTCCCAGCCAATTTCTAGTCAAGATGCGAGTATGTCTCCCGACCAATTTCTAGTCAAGATGTGGGTATGTCTCCCAGCCAATTTCTAGTCAAGATGCGAGTATGTCTCCCAGCCAATTTCGTACTGTATCTATGTTTAGGACTCACATGTTTTCGTCTGTTCAAATAATTGGCAATCTTTTACACCTCACATGTTTTTTTCTGTTATGATTTACATGGAAACAGGGCTGCAATGTTGCCTTGGATGAACAGCAAGATTTTAGCAAAATTATTGTCGTGTGTGTGTGTGTGTGGGGGGGGGGGGTGTTTTCCATTTTGTCTAAGTCTACCCCTTCTATTCCTCCAATAATAGATTTTCATAGACCGACCTAGCTTTGTGCTGTATGAAGCAAAACAGTGACCCTGCGACAATCGTGATCTCCTAATCAATGTGGGATATATAGCAACATGAGAATCTCACGAACAAATATATTTTGTTTCTTTTGAAGTAATGTAGCAATTTCAATACATAAATAATTAAATAAGTAGATGAATAAATAAATATCAGTAAAGACATTAACCCTCCCTTGTACAATTTTATTTGCAGATATATGTAATTCTAAACTTTGACACATTTGTCATAGAGACATGTTTTCCCTCGGAATTTCTATGATATCACGTATGATGAATTGTTGTGTAAGAAATTGTAACGTTTGATGATTTATTCATCAAGCTAAGGCGGTTATCAATGAATTTTTCCATTTCATTATTAGATGCTACGTTTAGTTTTATACTCCACTGGGATGCCAACCATCCCATAGTCTTACACAAAATACTAAAAACACCTTCGTCACATAATTTGAAAACGGGCATTGTTCACAAGCAAAATTAGTCTTGATCTGAAATCGCAAAATTAATTTTATCTATCACAAATATTAATTTTGCAGTTCGGTGATTTCAGATTAGGACTTGTGTAAATAATGCATGTAAATATTTAAATGTAGCAGTACACGAGATTGTAAATTCTTACCATGAGCGCGTCTTCCGGGGCGGAGGACAGCTTGGTGACATCATGTATATCTGGATAGCGCGGGTAATCCTTCGTTAAATCTTCATACGGGATTTTAGGTTGTGATGTATTCTAAAATCAGACAAAATAACTGGTTCCATTATCATTTTGTATATTTTAATTATATTAGACCCGAAGAAGTGTTACAGAGGTTTCAAAAGTCTTCTTTAAAGTCACCATTTCGCAAATTCTATGGTCGTTATAATGATCATATTTGCAAATACAATCTGTCGTTGGATCGAATGCTGTCTGACGTGATTCATACCAATTGTTAGACCGTTCTTTACAAACTGACTTTGACTATGGATTACTCCGTCTACCTGATCAAGATATTGAGCTCAAGGCGGATGCTACCGGTCAACAGAGGATGCTTACTCCTCCTATGAACCTGGTCTCACCTTTGGTTTGCCCAGGGCTCCGTCTTTGCCCTACTCATAATTTTGAATCATTATTGGTATGAGATTGACCACTGTATTCTTTATGGGATTTATAAGATTCAACATTGTTATCTTCACTTTTCATATACATGTACTCGTACATGTATATCCCTTATGGTGGGAATATCAAAAAACAAAAAATACACGCAGAATTCTACTACCTTTTAATTTGTAGATTTGGATAATTTTGTAATACTTGGATGAAGTTATAATTTTCAACTTTACGCACTCTGATTACAAACAAGTAGCCTGATCGATGAAGTGTTTTAGCTGGTTTTAAACTTACATGTATGATTGATTATAGAAAGACATAATTCTTGTAAGCAGAACAATGAAGTAAAGAGACGCTCACGTGGTGTGGACTATTAGTATTCTATGACAGGTAAGGTAGGAACTGGTACGAGCAATTTCTAAAGTGGTTTTACCATCTCAAAGTTAAGAATATTGAAAATCGATCATCTTAATCTTTTATGCACTTTATTGATCGTGAAAAATAAACATTTAGTAGATAAAACAAAAAGAGCAGGATTGTGGAGTCCTTTTTGTACCAGATTTAAAACAGACCATTTTATCAGTCGTTCCATTGGAATATTGCAGCGTGAAGCTAAATCAGTTGACTGAGTTATGGGCTGTTTCGATGGGCTGTTCGTCGTTGTACGAGTAGCTACCTCTGGACGTCGTCAGAGAAATGCATCATCTCTCTGATGAAACAGTAACCCGAGTGACGAAGTTTTATTAGGAAACACCAGAAGAATTACCAAGTTAAAGTTCATTTATTCACTCAAACCACATTATATATGGTACATGAGGTGCATTAAATAAACATACATTTGAGTAAGAATAAGGTCAAAGTATGTACAAATATACAATATACATGTAGTGAAAAAGTATTTACAAAATATGTTATGAAGGACAGACTAACTTATAGATTTTTTAGATAAACATGCAGAGTTTTTGAAGTGTTTTAACCTTACTGGTAGACATAATTTCATGAGATTTAATAACATTAGGTCTTGTGTAGTACCTACTGTGTAAGTGTTCTTTTCTAATGCACTGTATTTTAATATGTAAAACCTATAATGGAATTCGTCTGCAATTTTTGATTCGTTACACAAAACACAGAATCTTTCATTTCATGGAATACTAATCCACCTGCCAGTGTCTACTGGAAGGCCGTGATTTGTGGTGCGAAATTTAAGAAGAATGGGCCTTTAAACAATTGACAATTTTTCTAAATATTTTTCAGGTCCAAAGTCTATCTTAAAAGTTCTGTATATTTTACCTTTAGATGAAATGAACATATCGCTCGACCATGTTTGAATAAACTGATCCTTAAGTCTTTGTTTGACAGTATTTGTTATCCATTTACGTTAGGTTCTCTTGTTGATGCCATACATTTGAAAGTCCACACATGTTTAAAATTCTATGAATACATTCAAACCAGGTTTTTTTTTAACAGTACCGTTAAGATATTGTGTATGCAAAAGCTTATAAAGTACACTTACAATTTTGAAGTCACAACCTGGCAATAATTTAGCCCAGTAGAATCATTCTACTACAAACATTAATATAAACCACATGTGTCTAGTTTCGCTATGAGATCATTCTACTACACACATTATTATAAACCACATGTGTCTAGTTTCGCTATGAGATCATTCTACTACACACATTAATATAAACCACATGTGTCTAGTTTCGCTATGAGGTCATTCTACTACACACATTAATATAAACCACATGTGTCTAGTTTCGCTATGAGATCATTCTACTACACACATTATTATAAACCACATGTGTCTAGTTTCGCTATGAGATCATTCTACTACACACATTAATATAAACCACATGTGTCTAGTTTCGCTATGAGGTCATTCTACTACACACATTAATATAAACCACATGTGTCAGGTTTCGCCATGAGGTCATTCTACTACACACATTGATATAAACCACATGTGTCTAGTTTCGCCATGAGGTCATTCTACTACACACATTGATATAAACCACATGTGTCTAGTTTCGCTATGAGATCATTCTACTACACACATTAATATAAACCACATGTGTCTAGTTTCGCCATGAGGTCATTCTACTACACACATTGATATAAACCACATGTGTCTAGTTTCGCCATGAGGTCATTCTACTACACACATTGATATAAACCACATGTGTCTAGTTTCGCTATGAGATCATTCTACTACACACATTAATATAAACCACATGTGTCTAGTTTCGCTATGAGATCATTCTACTATACACATTAATATAAACCACATGTGTCTAGTTTCGCTATGAGATCATTCTACTACACACATTAATATAAACCACATGTGTCTAGTTTCGCTATGAGATCATTCTACTACATCCATTAATATAAACCACATGTGTCTAGTTTCGCCGTCTCTTTTGTTATTCTTAAAAAGTGACACTCAGACTGAGTAGAAAAGTTTTTTTTTAAACTTATGACTGATTGTAGAAATGTTCAGCGGGACAATCAATCAAGGACTGCTGAAATATTTGGATCATTCTATAACATTTGAAGTAGTCATTTCTAAAATTAGATATATATGCACATTTCACAGCTACTGCAAGTTTTTTCTGGTGTTTAAGTCAATGATTCATTATGCGACAATTATGAAACTCCATCAAGTACAAAAAGGTCATTGCAGAATCTGTAGTGCACCTGATGTATTATAGCCCACTTTACAAATGGCCACCATGACTCGTCCTCTGGAGATATCGTAGTGTACAGATGATAACTTTATGAGTCGTCCACTTGATAATTAGTATTCAATGGTAATTAAGGATAGAGCCAAAGAGGTATTAATGGGCCGAAGATAGCATATCCTTTATAAGTAATGAATGAACCTATCTCTTACAGTAGGCATTGAAAATAGAAGATAGGGTAGAATAGGCACAAATGATAGAACGTGTTGTGCATGGAACAGGAAGATAAGTGATCGTACAACGCATCATGTCCGTATGTCTAGAGCTTGAAAAGTTTTATAAACATTTCGCCAAAACAACTGCTGTAAGGAATTCAAATTGTTACAAATATTGTATCTAGACAATTTTAAGGAGTTTTTGTAGATCAAGCACAGTGTGAAGCAAAGGTGCGACGTAATGTTTGTGGAATTCTCTGTCATTAAATCTGTAGGTACAGTGATTTTTTTCTTTCAAGGATAAGGCATGTTATTGAAAGGTGATTAAACAACATTGAAACACAGTATTAAACATTATTGACTTCTTTTAAATGCATCCAATTACTTGTAATTCGAAATAATTCAACTACAAATAGATTCGACTACTTTGGGAAAAAAAGTTCATGCATCAGACGTAATAACTATTACCGATTTCAATTATCCCATCCCTGGTGATTGTATAATCCTATCCAGACAGTAACAAACGGTCTATAACCGTAAGGTTTCACAACAAAGGCCAATATCAATGTATTTTGTCTGTCTGTTTGTCGTATGCTGTTTTGTGTCCCATTCGAGAATATACATAAACATTGTCAGCTTTAGACGAAGTGCCACAAATAACTATACATGGCGCTGAAGGATGTGGCAGTAGTCTTTTTTTTTTTTTTTTTTTTTTTTTTTTAATTTATCACGGGACCAATGTATTATATCCGAAAGGCCCATGAATGGCGAAGGAACATCTACTAAAGAACTACACCTTTTGAACCGTTCCGTTCTTCCCTCATCAAACCGTTCAAAGTTCCGTTCATCTTATAGAGGTTCGCACCTGAGATTTGGAGCAATGTCAAGTTTTTTGGGAAGTGTATTTTTGAATTCTACGTTAAAGGAGAATTAGGAAATTAAAAAGAAAAACTGCGGTCGCAATGCTTGTTATTGAGCTACATGTACAGTGTTCTAAACATGCCCTTTCTGCACTTAAAATTGACTAAAGATTTATTCAATTAAATTTTATTTGTCTGTTGGTGTTAACACAACATAAGCAACACAAATCAATCATTACATAACATAAATACATAACCATGTCTTCTAACAATGCAGATTTTCAAAAAAAAGAAGATTAATACAAGTAATGAAAATAAATAATCACTTTTTTGCACTTATTATGCGAAACATTTCATGATATCAAATTTGAGAATTTAAAAGGACATATTAGGAGTAATGTCAATAATAATTTTCAATGGAACTAAAAAAGGTGGTTTTAGAGATCAATTTTTTTAAATTATTGGCGAAAATATTGAATTTTTATACAAAATTTCGAGTAAATTTTGTATAAAAATTCACTTTTATTTTGTGGTAAAAGGGGAATTGAATATCTAACTTTCACCAAAGATTGTGAACTGAAATCAACTTAATGAAGAAGAAAATGTGTGAAAATCGATTTTAAATTTCATTTTGAAACAAAAAAATAAAAATAAATAATTAACGATGTTACTGTTGATGAAAAGAAGTTCGTGCAGTGTTTTTTTTTATTTGTCGAAAGGTTTGTTTTTTTAAACAAACAGAATTCCAAATTAAGTGTATACCTATTAGACTAATATGAATTTGACATGTTTTGGGTAATTAAAATGAATTTAATTAAGTTACTTGTTAGTATTTCAACTGTGCGGTGTCATCTACAAAAGTAGGTATGAAGTTGATCGAGGCACTAGAAGGTGCTAAATCAACAGTGTACATGTAGTAGTGTACGGGAGAGTGGACACGATTACCACACTATAGGTCCCCGTCTCAGGTGACACTCGCTTACTTGATATCCCTCTCTAAATTTTGGCAGGTGTCTTTTAATGTATGTGTAACGAATGGGTACCATCACGTTTACCAGCAATCAACACAAGTCACCATGATCATTGACACAATGCGGGCATTCCACTATCGAATTTAAACGCAAAAATTTTCTAGTGAAATAATAATTATTAACTATTTTCAAATCTTATATATTGTTTAATTGCATGTACAAACTTGTATTGATCTATTTAAAATTATCTAGAGTATGCATATAAAAAAATTCAAATGGTTTAACACGCTATATACACTGCAATGTACATTTGTGTAGTTATGAGCCATATATTTAAAGTTTACAAGAAACACATGTAATATGTGTACAAACTTAATACCTCTTTAAAACAACATCTACATTAAGTAATCCTTAACTAAAAACAGTGTTTAGTTAAGGATGACAATGTTATCAAAATCGGACCTGAAACTCTTTTTTTCTTCTTTAGATCTACATTGTATCATAAATACGCATTTGACAAAAATGGTAGAGCATTGAATTACTTGCTAAATGTATTTTAGATTGTAAGTCGTAAAATCTTTTGTAAATTTTGTTCCGGATTTCTTAATATCTTGAACGATCAGCGTAAACGCTAGAGAACTATCTCGATGAACTACAAAGATCGGGACAAAGTGACAAGAGTTATAATCTAACTTGCCCTCCATCGCGAATCATAGAAAATAGCGAATACTTTTAATCGTCAATTCATCAATTGTATCCAAATTGTAATTTGAGAGAACTACATCATAACCATCTCTAGCCACGACTTCGCATAGAATTTGTTGTCGCGAATAAAGGGGATTACAAACTAAATCTTGAGGTACAGGTTTCAACAAATGCTGGTATATACATATATATATACTTATAGAGGGCTAGGCTATTTGCGAGAAAGAAAAAAAAAAGATTACCATTGACTAGAATAACTTTCCTCTTAATTAGATGTATATGACGAAGACTTAATTTGTCTTTGAAATGTAAAAAGTCACCTGAAATATTCGGGATTCACGACCAGACCTGTGTCATTTTGTGTAAGAAGGTAACTTTATGGTCAGATTTGGTCCATCTACAGAAGTTAGTAATTTTATGCCCTAATACCCTATAGGGATTGCACTTTCTATATACAATCATTATATCCATGTATCACGTATGTTTTTGTGATATGAAGTATGTTGTGTATGGCCACGTTTTGTAAGTTCACGTTGCATTTTGAATCTGACGTCAGAAATGAAACATTTCATCATTAGCTGTCCTTCTTCCGAAAGTTTTAAACCATCGAGCGCATTGGGGAACACGTTTCTACTATAGACATGCCTTTTGAGAAATGGATAAGTAGTAACAATAAAATTCATAGTCAACCAAGTGTCTCATGGAACAACAAATTGTGTATACACTCTTCACCAAACCTAAGTTAACTTTGTCTGAAAAATCTGAAAGTCATTGATGGGGACCAAATTGTCATTACTATACAAAGTCTTTTTAAGGAAATAAAAGGTGAAGATAGCGAACAGTGATCCATCTCATAACTCCTATAAGCAATACAAAATAGAAAGTTGGGCAAACACGGACTCCTGGACACACCAGAGGTGGGATGAGGTGTGAGTAAGTATCCCTTGTCGACTGGTCACACCCACCGTGATCCCTATATCTTAATCAGGTACACAGAGTTATCCGTAGTCAAAATCAGTGTCCCAAGAACGCCCTAACAATCGATATGAAACACATCAGACAGCATTTGACCCAATGATAGGTTGTATTGACGAAATAGATCGTTATAACGACCATAGAATTTGTGAAATGCTGACTTCAATCGAGACTGTTGAAACCCCTGTACCATCAACTTGTTTGTCAGTAGCTTGCCTCCATTTAAAAACTGACCATACGCAGAACAAGCTCTTGCGTATCGAATCAGTTGAGAGATATAAACAGCATATGCAGGTGATAATGGAATATTGCTACATAAATATGGGAAGTTGACGATGAAGAAGCTGAAATCATCACGTCAGTTTACCGTTATTGTCTACTTTCAATAAAATATTTAAGTATGAAGCAGAAGTGGACGACTTTATGGTGTCTTTTATTTCGAGCTCACATAGATATATCGAATCGACATATGAATATAAGTTATTGGTGTTAATAGACAAAACATCGTCGATATTTCTAAATGTCGAATTCAAGTCCATAGCAAGAGTTTTTTCTTCTCACGTAGAAGTTTATGAATGAATTCCGCTTCATAGGAATATAAAATCAGGTCAGCTAACAAAAGAGCACAATTCGTGCCCATGGGAATTCCAACAGACTGTTGGAAGACCTGATCACCAAAGACCACGAAGATATTGTCAATGAGGAACTCAAGCATATTTTTTTTAATTTCAACTTCAGAGTAGCGTGGAATCAGAGTGGTGTTTAACAAATTAATTTATTGGATGATTTATCATTAGTTATTAAGATTTCCGTTTTCCATTTTTGATGAAGAAGCAACTGTCTATGATGTAAAAAAAAAAAAAAAAAAAAAGTATAGTCTTTAATTTATCGTGAGGAATGGTCGTGTAAAGTGTTGAAAAGTCAGAGGTTTTGATGTTATTGATTTGGGAAAAGTTTTGCGATTTCAAGTTTACTAAAAGTTCTTTAGAATTTTGAAGAATCCACATTTGATTAACATATGAAATATAAGAAACAAAATTAGAGAAATACAGTACACTTGTTTTTTAATATCAAGATAGTTAAATCCCACTTGTGGTCTTATCATTTTTGAATATAAGAGTTGGAGACAGTGAATGGTAGCAATATTAGTGAAATTTTTTATTATTATTGTACATTTATCTAGCACTTTATCTAATTTAGGCAATTACCCTAAATCACTTTACATGTATAATAAACTGAAACAAAAACAAGAAATACGTATTAAAAAAAACAAAAAAAAAAACAAAAACAAACAAACCATAAAATGATATTAAATTGAGTTGACTAAGAATACGCAATATTATATAAGTATTCTTATCATTGTCAAGTAAAAAGAGACACTGTTCTCTAATAATAGAATTAACGCCTCACTACTTGTAGACAAACTCGATTTCATTGAAAATATTCCAGTAAATTACCTATAGTTATAGTTATATCTATCTATAGATAGATAGATAGATAAATAGATATAGATATCTAGTGCTAGCTTTGGTATCTGTTATATATTTCTGATATATTCATATCTTCTTCTTCTTTTTTTTTTGAATTTTGGTGTGGAAATATATTATCCAGAGTGAAAAATTGATCGATTCTGATGCATGATTTATTTCCAAACTATCTGGCAACCATATCCTCCTAAATCAATCCTACGAACGATTAAAAATAGTAGAACTAACATTTAGAACTAACATTTTGGAAAACAAGAAGATTTTCTTGTAACTTGTAGGAGGACATTTCTGCACGTCACGTGATACTAGCCTTAGTATTATATAAAAAGCAGTGTGATAAATATCGCGAATAATATCATAATTCATGAAAATATTGGATATCCGTACACGGCAATAATCCTTCTTATTGACTGTCACCCAACAACGCAGTCACATCAGACTTACCGGAGGTTGACGATAGACCGTGCTTTTACTATTCACACGAAATGTCGCGGAGTTCCTCGATAATCTCTACATTAACTGTTATCTTTGCAGTTGTTTTGGTAACTGAGGGAAATTGGTACGGCAAAAGAGGTAAGGTTTTAATAAAATTTGTAAATTCCGTTTAACAAGTTCTCAAACCTACAGCCAATAAATTTCAAAACTAACTTAAAAAATCCATTTTCTCAAATTTTTATCTGAAATATTCTAAAAGAAGTGAAGAAATACAAACAAAATAAGGTATTCTTGGTTGGGCTTAACATTACATAGTCTTTAATTCAAATTAAGAACGATTGAAAACAAACTAATTTATCTTGCTAGACATCTTAAGTGTGATGTTTTAATTTTCTCAAGAGTTAATTTGCTTGAAGGAAATTAAACGGGGAAACCTCTCGGTGTCCTTCTTAATCAAGAAAAAAAATTCGGCAGAAATCTCTGGAGAATCATCATGTCAATTTCAATGCCATCTAATCCCACTAATTGCATCAAAGTAAAATACACCCAAAAACCGTTATGTCAAAATTCAATTACTTTGTTAACATATTGGTTATCTGAGAGAGAGAGAGAGAGAGAGAGAGAGAGAGAGAGAGAGAGAGAGAGAGATTTTCCAAAATGCTGTATCATTTATAATTCATCCTAAATTCTAGAATTGGTAACAAAAATACTCATATACAATGTATATTAGATAAGAGTCAGATTTTACAAATTGTCCTATAACACAAATGATGTTTTCTCATAATCCTGTGTCTGATTGAAAATCTTCCAAGCAGAACTAATTCACCACATTGGTGAATCTAAAGAGGGTGGGCTACGAGGGTTAGAATTCCCTCCCTCCTTTTTCTTGGAACTTTGCAATTTACACCAATCTGGGAGCTACACTACCTACTAGGACAGGGGAAAATACCATTTAAGGTGACAACGCCTAGATACAAAAGGCAAACCTGTATACCTTTAATTAAACTCTTAAAGACGACCTTCATTCGTTGATTCCATCGAATGTGTCTCCGATGTTTAAAATGAAATGTTTTACAAACAGCTCAATATTCTCTAGTATATTGTTTTTTCTGACGCAGGGTTTCAGAGTGTGTGAAGTGAATATGAAATACTTATGTTTTTGCTTGGTACTTTCTGCATTTAATCAAAAAACAAACAATTTCATAAATCAATCCTATTTTTTTAGGCAATAAATGTAAAGTTGTTTTTTTTTTAATCATTTTCAAAACAAGAAACCCGTGGGCCACAACGTTAACTGACATTGCCCACATTAATATGCTTGGGACACAAAGATTGTAAATCAGTAAACCTCTATTGTGGATCTGTTCCGGATCCAGAGATAATCTGCACTATTGATTGATTGTATCTTGTTTAACGTCCCTTTCGAGAATTTCTCACTTCTCGGTGAAGGGCTTCAAATTTAGGCCTATGCCTGGCGCTTACGGCCATTGAGCAGTGAGGGTTCTTTAGCGTGCCACACCTACTGTGACACGGAACCTCCGTTTTTAAGGTAATTTCGGAGGACCCGTGACATTCACACCTGATACCGAGCGTTTGGCGATGAAATTGTCACTGCCCGTTTTAACGACTTAGGTCCGACGCGGTTGGGATTCGAACCCCGACCTTCCGCATGAGGGGCGAACGCTCTACCACCGCCGCACTACATGATGACACAAATCATTATATATCTAATGTAAAAGTATCCTAAGCTTGCGGTTTTTGAAAGGAACGTTTTTAGATGTTGTTTTTATGCACCGGATAATATAAACTACTATAACAGCCCAGACCAGGACCCCGGGAGGTGTTGTTTGAATACCTTGAATCTACAAAACATGAAGATGCTTTAAAAATATCAAAAGTGTACCCTTGGTAATTTACTGTACTCTTATGTAAACCTAGAATTCCCCGTTGTCCCCTCCCCGAGGCTCCAGAGGTAATGGTTTAGACAAACCTGAATTTACACTAAGCGAGTATGGTCAGTTTTTAAATCGAGCAAAAATTTTATGGTGCAGGGATTTAAACAGTCTCGTTTAAAGTATTTCGCAAATTCTATGGTTGTTATAACGATCTTGTTTGCTCATACAACCTATCATTGGGTCTTATATGGCGCCCATGGTCTAGATGAGCTAAAATTAGTTTGCATTTTGTAAATCTACACAAGAAATCATCAAATAAAGACGGTAAACATTGACTGAAAATGTTATGTCAATTTAGTTTATTCAACATACAAAAAATTACGTGTATCAATGACTACGTTTGATTTGAAGTTTAGACAGACATAGCTTAGGGTATGATCGGCTTTTGCCGCACCCCCCCCCCCTACAGACAAACTATGTAACAAAAGCTGGATTTGCCATTAAACAGAACAAATTATTCATAGTCGATATTGGTTCATAATTAATTACAAATACAACGTGTCGCTGAGTTTTACACCAGTTCCTTGTGGAAGTGCAGGTAACATGGTTTTTAAAAATTGTCAATGCATTACACTGTATTGACATTGACAAAATAATGCATATTGTGAAATCTCATATATAATTCATTATATGTCGATGCATTGACATGTTGACAGTGACAGACTAAGTTGTCAATGCAAACAAAGCTGGCAGTGGGTGTCAATGGACGGTGAAGATAACGAACAGTGATCAATCTCATAACTCCTACAAGCAATACAAAATAGAGAATTGGGCAAACACGAACCCCTGGACACACCAGAGGTGAGATCAGGTGCCTAGGAGTAGTAAGCATCCCCTGTCGACCGGTCACACCCGCCGTGAGCCCTATATCTTGATTGGGTAAATGGAGTTATCCGTAGTCAAAATCAGTGTGCCAAGAACGGCATAAGAATCGGTATGATACATGTCAGACAGCATTTATCAATGTCAACATGTGAATGCATTGACAACTTCATTCCACTCGAGCTAAACGCCCAGTAACATTCAGTAAAGCCCTTAGGGGGCATATTTGAGGGTAAGTACAATATTGCATAATGATCCGTCTATTCATTTAACGCGGGGAATATAACGCCAGCCGACGTAAATAGTGCATTGTGACGTCATATTTAGGTTTGATTGTTTTTCTTCCACACAAAACAATATACAAGAAACATTGGTGCAAGCACCAAATTTATGGACCGGAAAGGTTTTGTGAGGTGTAATTTGTGCCTGTCAACTAAAGCGACTTCTTCTATCTTGAAAACGAAAGGTGTTTTGAACGCGAAGACTTGTGAAATTTAGAGGAATTTCGATCAGAACGAATAACCATTTATAGCTAGCGCCGTTGGACAATAAATGCAACTAGTCTTAAGAGTTTTTAAAACTTCGTTCGCAATACATAAATCAACAGGAGAATATACACAGTTCTGGATTGTCCGATCAATCGATGTAAAGCCTCGACTAAATTAACTTCTCAATATAGAGGAAATACGCACTGTGATTGAGAAATTAAAGACTAACAAAAGTTGTGGCAAAGATTATATCGTCAATAAAATATTTATTAAATGTCACGACATTCTAATGCCACATCTGCATAAACTTTTTAATAATATTTTGCATTCTGGTTTTTATCCTGAATCATGGTCTAAATGTTTTATTACCTCAGTTTTTAAAAAGGGGGGCATACTAATAATTATCATGGTATATCTATAGTTAGTTGCTTTGGTAAATTATTTACAAGCCTACTGAACTACAGAATTTTGATATGGGAACGTACCTACAATATTTTTTCTGATGCGCTATTCGGTTTTCTAAGGGTCTATCATCAATAGATGCCACATTCGTGGTGCAATATCTTGTGAATAAGTACCTTGCTGATAAGAAAAGGATACACTGGTTTGTTTGTTTGTTTGTTTTTTTTTGTTTTTTTTTTTATTAATTTTCAAAACGCTTTCGATTCCGTTGATAGAATAAAGTTATGTCATAAATTATTTCAATCTAGTATAAAGGGTAAAATGTTGAAAATAATTAAATCCCTCTATAATAAAGGTAAGGGTTATGTAAAATACAAAGGTTCTCTCAATGATCATTTTTGTAATGAAGTCGGTCTTATGCAGGGGGAAGGGGGCTTATCTCCATTACTGTTTTCATTATATGTGAATGATTTTGAGGTTCGTTTCATATCAGACAATTGTCATAGTGTTGATCTACAGATGTTAAATCATTTGTGCTTATGTACGCTGATGATATGGTGATTTTTGCTGAATCCCCAGAAAAGTTTACAAAAAATGTTAAACTCTCTACATGGTTATACCGAAGATTGGAGCTTGTCAGTCAATGTAACAAAACCAAAGTTGTAGTGTTTAGAAACGGTGACAAATTATATAACAAGAAATCTTGAACATACAACAACGGATACTTGGAAATCGTTAACGAATTCAAATATCTAGGTCTTTTGCTTATATACATGTATAATGCAAGTTTGTAATGGTAAATTTTCAAATGTGCTAAAACACACAATGGAACAAGGTGTAACGTGCAAGGGAGGTCACTGCCTGTGAACCCCCGCGGGCTCGTACCGTGATAGAAACGGATAGCCCTGAGATGCTGCAAATATGTACAATGCGCAGACTTAATCAGTTGTACTGCGCCTATATAGGATCTATTGACTGGTTGCGAACAAGTGCATTGGCAGCGCATTTCCACAAGGACAAGCAGGGATGTCCGCACACCTGCCCTTGCGCAGTGATAGGTAGGGATGACCGCACACCTATCACTATATAAATACCAGTTCTAATCAGAGACACTGGCAGGGATTTCCGCACACCAGAGCTCTACCACAAGACAGGCAGGGATGTCCTCACACCAGATCTTGCGCAGCAACAAGCAGGGATGTCCGCACACTTTTAGCTAAAAGATGCCAAATCCAGAGTAGGGTTTGACCATACACTCTGGCAGTATTAAGCAGGGATGACCGATCACTTACTATTAAGACGTTCAAAATAAGTAGGGAAGTCCACACACTTTTACGTACCGTACAGGGTTCGTCGAGTTTTACCTCTAAAACCGTTATTTACAGCGTGTAGAAGAATCCTATATATCCGCAATACCATAATGATCCGTAGTGTATAATTACTTATAAATTAAAACAAAATACTAATCATACCTAAACTGGCTAATCTTTATAGAATCTACTATAAAAACACACTATGATTATAATTGTATGTACTTTAATTCAAAACTAACCCTCATGAAATATTTATTTGAGTATGTCTAATAAGCAATTAAAAATGACAAGGGCGATAACTCTCGCAATAAAGATAACATAAGAAATACAGCTTTCCGCTTCAAAGGTAGAAAAGCACTGTTTGCCATTTTAGCAGCTTTAAGGTAGAGACTGTGTCATGGCAAAATGTAGGCCTATGCTCGGATATAGGGCTCACGGCGGATGTGACCGATCGACAGCAATGCTCACTCTTCCTAGGTAACTGATACCACTTCTGGTGTATCCAGGGGTTCGTGTTTGCCCAACTATCTATTTTGTATTGCTTATAGGAATTACATGATATTGATCGCTATTGGTTATCTTTACCTTTCATGGTTATCTTTGACTGTGGAGTAGGTCAGATTTGGGAATAATTTTCTAAAGTTCTAAATCACGCTCAATAATTGTAAAATTCTTCTTAGCTTGCTGAAAGATATTTATATGTTTTGGGTTGTATGTTGTCATAAATTGTATTAGAAAAGGATCGAGGTCTTTTTTCTTGTTGTTCTAAGTATATACTGTGGAATTTGATTTGCTTCATTTATGGCCGAAGGAATGGGTGTTTCCGGATAATTCTGTGCAGTAAGAAATATTTTCAATTCCGCCAGTCTTTGGTCTTTAGTATTTTTATCTTTAACAATGGTGCAAATCCTTCTGGCCAACTTGCACGGGATATTCTTTTCAGTGTGTGTAGGATGACGTGATTTGAAATTCAAATATTAGTGTGTGTCCGTTGTTTTGTAAAATATGTCAGTTACGGTAGGGTGTTGGTTGCGTGTTTTATCAATTTGATGTCCAAAAAGGGAATCGAAGTATCACTGTATTCCACGGTAAACTGGATACACTGTATTTGGATTGAGTGTATTCAACAAATTGTGAAACTTGATCAGATCTTCTTCGGATTTTCTCCAAAAAATAAAACAGTCATCTAGATATCTTTTCCACGAATTCCTTACATGTTGTCCAAGCTCTTCACTCATTTCCTCATCGACCTTTCGATATAACATTTCTTCGAAATATTTCCTTACTAAAATGCTTTATGCAGGGGCCATTTTAGTCCCCGTAGCTTTTCCTTCGATTTGTTTGTAGAATTCGCCATCATTATGTTAAAATCCAGAAAGCGCTAGTGATTTGAATATATTTTTGAACTGCACATTATCCTGCTTCATTATTTATTTATTTTGACTTATTGATATCAACTCTTTCTATTTGGATTATATATATATATATATATATATATATGTATATATATGTGTATATATATATATATATATATATATATATATATATATATATATGTGTGTGTCTGTGTGTGTGTGTGTGTGCGTGTGTGTGTGTGTAATCATCTAGAGGAAGGCAGAGGAAAAAATCTTAAATGCGGCAAAACATTAACACCAAATTCTAACATGACATGCAAATCCGAAAACGCAATATATTGTATGACCTGCCCTACCTGTAATGAAAACTATATCGGACAAACCAACAAACATTATCCGGAAAACCTCATTAATGACGGAATTACCAAAGCACGGAACACACCTATATCTATCTTAAGAAACTCCCGACACGAAGAAAACGATGTAAACAACGATAGCGGTGTCGGATCCATAACGTGGATACAAGGTCGAACACAAAAAAGTATACAAAGCACTAACATGAACAACGACACGAGAACAACCAGAATGTCAAATTTTCGGGACGACCTGTCCCTTCTTCAGGACAAACGAAAAGAATTACATAATGTGGCCAATATTAACAGATATTATTATACTTTCATGTAAAATACTCGAATCTGATTGGTCGAGAAGCATTTGAAAAAACATATTGTTACCCTCTGAGAACAGAAAGGACGCGCCCCAGGTTGATAATATCTAGCAACGGGTAACAGTACTTGACAACGGGTGATATTATAAAAAATTATCACATGCGTCAAATTTATGCGCGTACGGTTCGCCGTAGATTGGTAGACAACGTCATTTGAACGTTTGTAATAAACGGGATTACCTGCATCGATATAAGAAATATCGCTTGACAGTGATTTATCAAATGTCAACAGACGTAAGTTTTTACATAACATTCAATATAATAAAACAAATATTGCATGTAGTTGAAGGTAACATTGAAATTTTCACCCCTCGAGAAACCATTGTCAACCTCGGCTACGCCTCGGTTGACAATGGTTTTCTCGGGGTGAAAATTTTCAATGTTACCCTCAACTACATGCAATATTTATATAATAATAACAAAAAACAAAACAAAAACTACATATGAATACACCTAGCACTGTAACTACACTAAATCTACAAATGTATTAAAACTGCAGACTACATGTTTTTGGTTTTAGGCATGCCAATCAATGTTAAAAGCGGAGTGAATTAGGACACGTCCTATTCATCCAAAGAGCTGATCCACAATGTACATTGTACAATTGCACATTTACTCATTTAAAGTTGACAACCATAATTTGTACCTTCTTAATGCACGGATAAGGGCAATATTTTAGCCTTAACTCTGTGTTATGTAACACGATTCGATCCTTCTTTGAGTGAAATGTTAATTTTGTATTTCAAAGCATCTTAACTTTGTTTTCAAGGTTGATATAATGGCACAGCAAGACAAGATCGATTGTGTGAATTTTGTAATATGAACAAAATTAAGGGCGAATATCATTTTATTTTAATATGCCCATTGTACAAAAACTTTAGATCTGCATATATAAAAAAGTATTATTGGTCGCATGCTTCTATGTTTAAACTGGTACATGTACAACTGATGTCAATTCATAATAGAAAACAACTCTGTAACCTGGGTAAATTTTTAAAAAGTGCTTTACTCTTACGATCTAGCCAAACTATCATCTAATATATATGTTATGTAAATTTGACTTATAACTTTTTTCATGTATGTCCATCCTCTAATATTCACTCCACTTTTCATATTGTATACAACTTTTTTGTTTATACTCCGTAATTGAATATGTAAATGTATTATGCTTAATATGAGCCATAAGGCTTAAAGCCAATAAACAATACAATACGGATAAACTCTCTATAATGAGCTTCTGTCATAATGTATAACTTTAATTTTTGAGAAGCCTTGTAAACACATTAGATTTTGATCATTAAAAGTGAAAAATAAAATTTTGGGGAAAGTCGTGAATCAGTTTCTACATAATTTTATCTTGATCTTGTCGGGTATTAGGAAAAATCTAAGATAATAAAAAAAATCTTATACATGTATATCAGATTATGAAAATGTAAATAGAAGAGTGAGAGAAGAAGAAAGATACACTGCTAATGAAGTTCTGTCTCCGTTCAAATTACATAGGACTGCGTCCATTACACAAATATGTCTTAGAATAGATAACTAAACCTTTATTTGACCGTTTTACAACAGAAGAATTATAATTTCTACAGCATCATATATCAGATTCAGATGATAATTACGTATTTTTATAATGATAACAGCATTTACTGCTGCGATTTCCTCCAAGCAAGCGTATGAAATGAAGCGCATTCGTTTACCATCAATATCAATAATTATAGTGACGTGGAGTTGTTTTCCCTGAATCACGCTCTGTATAGATCTGACAGTGTCAGGTATCTTTGAAGTAAAGATGCAGATTACCTGCTTTTAAAATTGATATCAAGGCCTTGCATTCTATACATATAAGCAGAATTTTTAGCGAGGATTTAATTTCGGCATTATTAGCGAGGATGTTGAGATAGCTAAAATTGAATATCTGTAACAATTTATTCTGCATCGTAGGTAATAGTTATATCTTTCTTGGAATTATAAAGTCGCTAAAATTACCTCTATAATATAAAAGCACTAAGTTTCAATAACACCCGATACCTAGAAGTGTCGGATCCACAAGGTGTCGTTAGTCATTTTAGTGCTTTGTATATATATATATATATATCAATATCAATGCTATCAATTATACACTTTTTGAGACAACGCTAGCAATTATACACTTTTTCTGAGACATCGCTAGCAAATACACACTATGTCTTGTTCTAGGTATGTAGGTGCATCATCAGTCAGTCGGCAGTACATGGTCATTGACATGTATGTACGTATATAAAACAACCCACTCGTAATTTTCATGCAAAATTAATGTTGTTTGTTATCAACATCTTTGCTTAGGTCCAGAACAAGACCTTGGAACATAAGAATTAATAATTGATGCATGCGGTAGGGGTTTTCGTCCATATTGATGTCAATTTCACCCTATATGACGGAAATATTCCGATCAGATTCATCTAAGTGCCCAGACCACTCAATTTGGCGAGAAATAGTCATGATTAATTTCAACAACGAACGAACTGGTTATGTCATTTGTCTTTGATGGACATTCAAGATATGGAAAGGTCACGGAAGGTCATTTGTACAAATGGAGACACAGATCCCGGTAAAGGTTCTCAAGGGACTTAACTATAACCATATATCAAGATTGAGTGTAATGTCATGACATAACTCTTAATCTAGAAATAAATGTACATGTTTATTCAAAAATAACTTTTCTAAATAATTGTTTTCAGGTGATGAGAAAGAAAATATCTTCCTCAGATATCTAGAACAGTCACAAATTCCATCAAAACAGAATGCAGAAAACATATTGAGTATGCTATTATTAAAGAAATTGGTGGGAACGATAAAATACCCCAAACTGGAAGACGACACGGACGCAAAGCCAATGCATTTCTAAAGTACGTATGACCATTTAATTCCACGTGTATAACATTTATTCTACAAAACAAGGACAAAATTTAAGACAAATCTTAATTTCGTTCACCAATTATTTTAGAAGTAATTTCGCACTTACGGCACGCGATAGTGCATCGGTGGAAAGGGGTGTTTACAATACCGATACCTACGATATATTCGTTATTGTTACATTGAGAGAGATTAGAATTACATACAACGTGTTTCATGTTTTACAGGTCTGATGAGGAACGTGCAACCATGCAGATAGAACGAATACGTCTGCTGCTTTATCATATATCTTAGCCAAGCAACTTTTTTGTTGCAGTGTGAGAATTATTTCAACTCAACAAGTTCAATTCGTCTGTGCTAAGGGATTTATTATACGATCCGTCTTTGTTGCCCAGAGCACGATAAATAAACGTTTTCCACGCTTGAATGAACATACAAAGTGTTGGACATAACTTGCTCATTTTTCATATATATATATATATATATATATATATATATATATATAGTGTAGGACGATACTGTTTGTATTTTTGATTCATTAAGTGTAGATTTATCCATTTACACTAAGTTAGGATTTTTTTCATACCATGTTTTATTTGTATAGTACATATACATATATCTAATCATCGATAAAAGTCTTAACCATTCTTTCTAAAATTAAGAATCAACACTAAAACTGTTTGGGTCATTCAGACACAGTGCATTTCATATTGATAATGTCCTGTCTAACACAAAATAGTTTTGAATATCGATATTGAATTCGTTCAACAGTATGTTATTTACCTACAAACATATTAATCAGGAGTCATTAGCGTAATGTATTGAGACTGGGGACATTTGCAGATGTATAGCACAGACTCATTAATCAAAAACAAAAACAACCAGGGACAGCGAAGCTGATATCTTAATGCCCATGGCTCAGATGTCAGAACAAGGAGAGAAGATGATGCCATCTGCAAATTAATCCGGTCCATATTAGCATGCAACACAAGGTACAGAGTAGTTCCTTAACGTCGTGTCATGTTGAAAAAAAGTTACGTATCATTATAAATTCTACATTCATTAAAATCGAGGGTATTTATAATTTTCTTTTTAAAGATATCTACATGATTATCGTAGATGAGATTATTGCCTAATATCGTACATGTATATATAACAGGGATTAAGGTCATATAATTTGTCACTGAAGACAGTAATAATTTGAATAAATGAAAATAACTTCTCGATGATGAGCAATTTTTTTTCTTTTTTCGCACTAACACAAAGCTTTATGATTAATTGATTATTACTCATAAGGACTATATATAATGATGACCTAATATGGCCCCTCAAAAAGGTTTCTTTACTACTTTAGTACTTATATGACAAAATCTTGAATATATTTATATTAAATCGTCATTTACAGAATGTATTGAATGTAGCATTAAAAATGAAGCATTTCATCATCTGTTTTTCGTCCTTTTAGGGGGCAGGGGGATTAGGGTTTTTTATTATTATCAAGCCTACCTTCAAAGAAGAGGGGTATATTGCTTTGCACCAGTCGGTCGGTCGATAGACCACATGTCCGCTCAATATCTTGAGAGAATAGATAGTTGGGGAAACACGGACCCCTGGACACACCAGAGATAGGAGAAGTAAGCATCCCCTGTCGACCGGTCACACCCGGGGCTATCCGCAGTAAAAATCAGTGTCAAACAATGGGTATGAAACACGTCAGACAGCATTTGACCCAATGATAGGTTGTATTGGCAAACTAGATTGTAATAACGACCATAGAATTTGCGAAATGCTGACTTCAATCGAGACTGTTGAAACCCCTGTACCATCAACTTGGTTGTCAGTAGCTTGCCTCGATTTAAAAACTGACCATACACAGAACAAGCTCTTGCGTATCGAATCAGTTGAGAGATATAAACACCATATACAGGTGATAATGGAATATTGCTACATACATGTAAATATGGGAAGTTGGCAATGGAGAAGCTGAAATCATCCCGTTTGTCATACAGTTGAGTTGTCAGTTTGCCGTTACAGTCTACTTTCAATAAAATATCTAAGTATGAAGCGGAAGTGGACGACTCTGTGGTGTCTTTTATTTCGAGCTCACAGGGATATATCGAATCGACATATGAATGAAAGTTATCATTGTTGATATACAAAACGTCGTCGATATATCTAAATGTCGAATTGAAGGCCACAGCAAGATATTTTTTCTTCCCATGTAGAAGTTTTTGAATAAGTTCTGCTTCATAGGAATATAAAAATAGGTCAGCTAACAAAGGAACACAATTCGTGCCCATGGGAATTCCAACAGACTAGTTGGAAGACCTAATCACCAAAGACCACGAAGATATTGCCAATGAGGAACTCTACGATGTTTTTTATTTCAACTTCTGAGATCTTGAGCGTGGAATCAGGGTGGTGTTTAACAAAGTAATATTTTGGATGACTGATCACTAGATATAAATATTTCCGTTTTCCATTTTTGTTGAAGAAGCAACTGTCTATGATGTGAAAAAGGCTAGTCTTTAATTTATCTTGAGGAATGGTCGTGTAAAGTGTTGGAAAGTCATATGTTTTGATGTTATTGATTTAGGAAAAGTTTTGGGATTTTCACGTGTATAACCCTTTTCAATTTCGCACCATGGGGGATATATGTTTTACAAACATTTCTTGTCGTTATCATTATTATTGCCGACATGTCAGTTTTTAAAGTGTCATTTGTTGGTGTGTTTTTGAAAGACAAACATAAAGCCAGTCGATGAAAATATATCTGCCAATGAATATACATATGTGGCAAACGTACGACAGGAAAATCGTTCGTCAATGTGCCCTACTTCACAAAAGTACAAAACTCGTGAAAAGAAAATCAAATTTACTTGTCAATTATGTCATCTCTTAATATTACCAATAATAAGACATTTGCACACACAACCGTCATCAAAATAAGATAAACTTTGTTTTAGTTTTAAAAAATGAAGACCCTCTTCACAGGCCTGATTTGGTTCAAACGTTATGTCTTTTATAAATTCTGATATCAAGTCTATGCTATTGTCTAATATAGCTATCTCCTTATGTAAAATTTTCAGCAGAAAAAACTCTAATGATTTAACTTTTTTGTAATCATTTGGAATCATTGTTATTTTATGCCACCCAATATTACTTTGGTTAGCATGAATTTAAATGAGAGAGAAACTAACAGATCATATTTATTGATTTTTTTAAAAAATATACTTACAGATCATATTTATTGATGTTTTAAAAAAAATACGTTGACGAATGATACGCAAGAGCTTGTTCTGCGTATAGTCAGTTTTTAAATCGAGGCATGCTACTGACAAACAAGTTGATGGTACAGGGGTTCAACAGTCTCGATTGAAGTCAGCATTTCGCAAATTCTATGGTCGCTATACCAATCTAGTTCGTCAATACAATCTATCATTGGGTCAAATGCTGTCTGACGTGTTTCATACCGATTGTTAGGCCTTTCTTGGCACACTGATTTTGACTACGGATAACTCCGTTTACCTGATCAGGATATAGAGCTCACGGCGGGTGTGACCGGTCGACAGGGAATGCTTACTCCTCCTAGGCACCTGATCCCACCTCTGGTGTACCCAGGTGTCCGTGTTTGCCCAACTATCTATTTTGTATTGCTTATAGGAGTTATGAGATTGATCACTATTCGTTATCTTCACCTTTCATTTTCCTATCGTACTGTTGCTGCATATGTATTCATTGGCAGAAATATCCTTTTTCTTCATGAACTGACTTTAGGAAAACCACAACAAATATGTGTACATGTTTATCAACCACGCAACTCTACAACATTGAAGGTACATGTATAGGTGTCGATACATCATTGTGGAAAATCCGATTGTTAGACGAAGACATTTTGTTTCAATGAGAAAGTTACCGTTATTAACGGAAAATCATAGATATTGTATGTACCATTAGCTCTATATAGCTTAAGCAGGCCAGCGGCTTTTGTTTAGTCTTTACACACCCTCCCCTCCAAATGGTTTCGGTATTGGGAAAAAACCAGTCCAAGTTTCATAAATCTTTCAGTGTTTTGAAGGCAGTTTGTTTTCAAAATTTATTGAAGAAATAGCAAATGAAAGGCGAAGATAACGAACAGTGATCAATCTCATAACTCCTATAAGCAATACAAAATAGATAGTTGGGCAAACACAGACCCCCCCCCCTCTGGATATACCAAATGTGGGATCAGGTGCCTAGGAGGAGTAAGCATCCCCTTTCGACCAGTCACACCCGCCGTGAGCCCTATCATTCCTAGCCCTAGCATATCATTCTTTCAATTCATTGAGATATAAAATGCACTTGGTATGTAATCAAACTCCGTAGCACCCAAGCGGACGTTGTAGTAGGTATGATTGGATACAAATTGCATTTTAGATCTCTTGGACCTACAGGCAGCAATTCCAAAGTGGTAAAATGTGATTTAAAACATGCCTTGGACAAAAGACAAAATCTGGTTAGGATTGTTTTGATGATGGGTGTATGTACTTATATGAGTAATTCATAGAAAGTCAGAAATATTCCACATTCGGTCGTCAATAACATTTTATTACATATTTTTCAAATCCAATGTACTTCCAATTCTAGAAGCTCAAATTTTTTTTATTATATCATCGGTATCAGATGACGTGTTAAGCTTACATTATATATGTGACGCCACAATCGCTGTGTTTGTTAGTCCGAAATATCGGACTATGTGTTTGTAAGCAGGTGTGACAGCACAGTTGAGTTACAGTAGTCCCCCAGTATTGATGCTCATGAAAAGCTCGGATATTCTGTATACAACGTATAGGGAAAGTATCAAAATACCTGTATGTAATAACAGACTCTAGATTACTTCATTTCCGACGTCATATAACTAAGATAGTGCGAAATCACTTCTTTTCCGACATCATGTAACACAAAATGGCGCGAAATTGTTGTCATCCTATCTATGGTTTTATTCTGTACAAATTAAAGTTTAATAAATGTTTCCAAGGTCAAATTTTTCACTCCAATTTTTGTGTTTTATGGCTAAAATTGGCTAATACCATATCTAGTCATTTTCACTGATTTCTACATTAAATTAAATTCTAGTAAGTGTGATTGGGGGATGGGTTGCACTAGTACTTACAATGGTGGCTAAATTGGAATGACACCGTACATGTATTTAAGAAACATCGTCATAAAAGTGAGAAAACGTCATCAAATCTGATTTGGACGCCACAAATCGTGAGGCAAGACATGCTGTTTTTCATAGTGAATTGATGAAACACATACAAAACACCAATGATGTCACCCTAATCTGACAAGTTCTGCCACCAGATAGTCACTTTGTAAAGTGTTATGAAAGCTCTGAGCATTAAAAGTATTGATCTGGATTGCAAATAAATGACGGAGTATCATCGACGCAGTACTTGTATTTCAGGAACTAAAACTTCATCATAGTGTGTAAATTACGAAATCGTAGCGAAGTTGAGAAGGAAGTTTTATATAACTTGAAAACGTGTTATGTTGTCCCAGGAATAACTCCAGTGGTGATCGTGTACAAAGACTGTTTTTCTGGCTAATTTGATTTGATCATATGAAATTTTGCAATGTGACTATTTAAAACTAGTCATATTATAGACTTCCATTTCTTGGTGAGGACGACACAGTAACACAACATGATTATCTCTCGCACAACTAAAAGGTTATTTGAAGATAGTTCTAAAGTTTACATGAAGGAAGGTGATCAGTAAAAAGTACATACCCCATTTTGCTCTTGAAAGTAAACGTCCCTGTCAAGTAAAGTGACTAGGGTATGTCTCATAATTAATCCTTTGAAACGCCATTTTTGCGCAGTGAGTATCCCGTCTTCACTGAAAGTAAAAATAGCAGCATAACACCCCCATAATACAGTAATGATCTTCCTTAAAGCACTGAATGATTATTTTGTACATCTGGTCATCTGAACGGCATCAGATACCCCAAATAAATTGAATTTAGACTTTTTATGCCCCGAGATCGAAGATCGGGGGGCATATTGTTTTTGTCCTGCCTGTCATTCTGTCTGAAACTTTAACCTTACTAATAACATTTGAACAGTAACTGCTAGAGCTTTGATATTTCACATGAGTATTTCTTGTGACAAGACCTTTCAGTGGTTACCAACATTTTTTACCCTGTGACCTTGACCTTGGAGTTTGACCTGCTTTTAAAAAACAACAACATTGGCCATAACTTCTAAATGGTAAATATTAGAGCTTTCATATTGCACATGAACATTTCTTGCGACAAGATATTTCTACTGGTACCAAGATATTTTTGCTTGTGACCTTGGCAATCTTTGGAATTGGCCATTATCGGTGGCATTTATGTTTCACAAACACATCTTGCTTTTCTTAAAACAATTGATCCCTATCATTTGATCACACAACAATCTAGATTAAATATAATATGTGCAAAAACTTTAGGATACAGTGCCTTTTTAAAAAAATTAGATATATATATATTAATGTGTAAATTTGAGTGAAAATGCTCATAAAGGAAAATTTAGCGATTAATAAATGTGTTTTAGCAATGGTAAAGTCTGTACAAAATGTTATACCAATTTCCATTTCATACTTTCCCATGTCATTGAATGAGTGCAAAAAGTCTTTTTTAGGTAGGCGTACATCATTCTGTTGTAGCACCATTACTTTCAATGACTACATATACATGTCATGGGTCTTTCGGGGAAATGTTTATAGATATTACATGTAAACATGACATACATTTCCTGTAAATCAACATGCAGTGGTGCAATAAAGTTAAAATTTGTATTTTTTAAAACGAAACTTAACATAAAAAACTTCGTGATCTGTATTATTGAATGATGCGCTAAATGCGCCAAAATGGAACAATCCGGAATCAAGAGGAGGGAATTCTATCACAGGGCTTTCTTTTTTATATATAGAAAGGCCATAAATCTAACACTACCACAACTCTATACTGACTTTGTTCAATGTGGGTAAATAACATACAATTGTGCTTTTCCCATGGGGGAAATCTAATCCGGGTCCATTTTTACAGGGGAAGGGAGTTCTATACGGGGGGGGGGAGGGGGGGGGTCTATGCTACAATACTGGTACTATAACACGAAACACGAACTGTAAAGATGACGACAATCTCAGTTTTGCTGTGTGCGGTTGTCTATAACTTCTTTGTTGTTCCCTCTCAGCGGACGACCATTTGATGCATACGGAAAGGTGAGGAAGACAGATATTTCATTTTTTTAAAATGATAAATAGCAATGAATTTCAATGATTCAGGGCATATTTTACAGATTTGTCGAAAATGGGGGGGGGGGTCGTCAAACATAGTATTGGTTTAGGCGTTGTAGGGAGTTTAACACGACACAAGTAGGTATTTTATTTACTTTCCTACAATGCTATATACATGTACAATACAACCCCATTGATGACTACAAAAAATAAACCACACGTCATCATAAAGCATACTCGCCTTTCTTGAACATCTTCATTAGTGTCTTCAGTCGAACCTGCGTGTTCTTCCTGTTAAATTGTTGAAAAATTCAGCTTTACACAATTAAGTAGCAGTCCAGTTAAGAACCATGCACAATACGTGATTTATTATTTAAAAATTATACCACAATTTCATAAAATATAAATCAAAATTACAGAATTTTTCAAAGAAGCTATCTGAAACTAACATTGATGCTGATTCTTTCGACCCTGGAGACAACCGGAAATGCGTTGTGTGCTGTTGTGCGTAGCATGCGTATGAGAGACGAAACACGTGAAACTGTGAATACATAACTTAAAGATTCGTCCATGACATCGTGTGCTTTCAGCCTGAAACACAATATAAACTCCTTAAACTCTACAAAATAATTTTGAAAAGGTTATCCAATTCATAAATTGAACTTTTAACATTTAAACTTAATCAAGAAAGGATGAATTTGCCTCTCTGTTCCGTGATGGACTTCCCATTCTAAGAGGGGAACTCCTTTTAATTTGATATGGATGTCATATAATCCCTCATTAAAGTAATCACCGCTCCATTTGGCAACCTGAAAATTGAAACATGATGTGTACTCATAATCACCCCCCTTTGATTCAAAAGTAATTCTGTCTTTAAATAATGTAAAAACTTTAGGTCAACAAAATATGCTATACCATTAATACAAGCATCAAAGGAAGTCCATAGCTGATTTCATTGGTAGATTCTATCAGAATCACGGTGAGGCTGATGGTCATCCGTACAACGCCACCAAGAAATGCCGCGGCACCAATTAATGCAAATGTACCGGAGTTTTCATGATTTGCATACCCGATTCTGAAATTTTATGTTGAAAATTGTATCGGTAAAAAAAAAGTGACCGAGGGCTGATATAAAGTTATCAAAGTCTGATATAAAGTTGTCTTCCACAACTGCTTTATATTTGGATATGCTATTGAACATAGATGTCAACGGTAAACTAATGCCACAACTTTATAGCAAACAAGGTTACTTCAACTTCTTCATCGTCAACTTCCCATATTTGTGTAGCAATAATCCATTATCACCTATATATAATGTTTATGACTCTCAACTGATTCGATACACGAGAGCATGTTCTGCGTATGATCAATTTTTGAATCAAGGCAAGCTTATGAAAAATAAGTTGACAACCTATCATTGGATCAATTGCTGTTTGACGTGTTTCATACCAACTTTTAAGCCGTTTTTCATATACTGATTCTGACTATGGATTACTCCGTTTACTTTGATCAAGATATAGGGCTCACGGCGTATGTGCCCAGTCAACATGGGATGCTTTCTCTACCCAGGCACTTGATCCCACCTGGTATGCCCAGAGTTCCGTTTTTTGCTCTTCTTTTCATTTTGTATTCTTTATAGGATTTAAGAGATTGATCACTGTTTGTTATCTTCACTTATTCATTACTATTTTCATCAATGAGGAACTCTTTGAGAGATTTATTTATCAAAATATGAGTCTTGTTCATGAGACCATGTATCTATGCAGAAGAAAATGGTACGAAAATGTGTGCGCTCTAAGAGTAAAGTGAGATAAAACAAAAATGATCGTGTACAGCTCTTCATCAAATTTACGCATTATGTGCTTCAAAGAATTGAAAGTCATATAAGGGGTTCAAAATAGGCCCAACAGTATCTAGTCTTCTCATACAGAAAAATAAATAAAGGTTGATTTAAATACATGACTCTTTAGGACTAGTGTATGCTTTGAGTAAGGAAGTTAGGTCAGAGGATTCATTTTCTAGTTTTTACATTGACCGCAGATGATGAATAGAATGTGAAACTTTTACTCACTTAACGAGCACTGTGGCAACAAATCGTCCATAAGCAGCTCCACAAAGCAGGGAGGGGACAAACAGGCCGCTTGGGACGTGAACACCGTACGTCCAACAGGAGAGGATGAAAAAGAAGACGAAAAACAGACCAAGGGTAGCCAGGCTGAATTTACCTTTAATAATGAAATTCAAACGTCTCACACATGAACAAACGAAAAACAGACCAAGGTAGCCAGGCTGAATTTACCTTTAATAATGAAATTCAAACGTCTCACACATGAACAAACGAAAAACAGACCAAGGTAGCCAGGCTGAATTTACCTTTGATAATGAAATTCAAACGTCTCACACATGAACAAACGAAAAACAGGCCAAGGTAGCCAGGCTGAATTTACCTTTGATAATGAAATTCAAACGTCTCACACATTAACTGAAAAATTGTTGAGTATGGCGGAAAACAGCAAAAAAAAAAAGCAAAAAAACAAACAAACAAACAAACAACCCCCCCCCAAAAAAAACCCAAACAAACAAACAAAAAAAACCCAACAAACAAACAACAACCCCCCAACCAAACACACACAAATAAACAAACGAAAAACAGACCACTGTAGCCAGGCTGAAATTACCTTTAATAAGGAAATTCAAACGTCTCTCACATAAACAATAGAAAAACATACCAGGATAACCATGCTGAATTTACCTTTATTAATGAAATTTAAACGTCTTACACATAAACAATAGTTGAAGTTTGTCAACTTATAAACTTATTTTATTATCAAAATATATTTGATTCTAAACCGAATAACATAATCATACTGAAGAAAAGAAAACAATCGGGAAAACTAATTGTACAAAAATATCTTCCTGGTACTGTGGTACTGGGGTCTACATAAGTGAAGGATACAAGAGTAAAGTGTTCAAAGACGATCTGCACGTCATTGATTTTAAGTGCAAAGGTTGCATACTGTCAGTCATAAATGTAGGTTATCTACAGGCTGGTAAACAAAACATTATTACATTATACATACTATTTCTTTGTTCTTTATTCGATGGTGTGCACGTGAAACAGATTTAAAAACTTTGCATCAAACTAAATATCCAATATTTATTGAGATTACACTACGCCTCCAAAGACTTTTCTAATTCAGAAAATCTTCCCTTTCCCCTCACTATTTGACAGAGGCTTATTGGTATTACCTACTGAACAAAAGAACTAAGAACTGCTCAAGACTGATCAATCTTTGTAAATTCACCAACTTTGCGACTAAATTTTATGATTTAAAACTGTGACATGGACGTTGGGCATTTATAATTTGAATTCTGCCTCTGACGTTCACTACTGATTTGAAAGAGGAATATGGGATGCTCCGGAAATCGCACCTTTATTGCGTTCAGAGTGTCTTGCATTCTAATGATAGCAATTGCTTTGACGCTTCAAGGAATATCATTGAGGAAAGATGCAAAATGGGATCAGTATGTAACAGGAGCTATCGAAGTCGACAATCAAATGTACCATCCCGCCGTGTACCAAATAAATGCTTATCAATCTCCCTGGAGGCTCACAGTCATCAATGATTACGACACACTATATCACAACAGGTACAATGTTTATATGGAGGAATACACAAACAATACAGGTACTTTGAACTTTCTTAAGGAACCAGGCCTTGATGTTTTACATCAAGTTTGATATAGGGCGCTTAGAATTTGATCAAAATGAAATCAATTACAGTGCATATGCTTGGATAATTTTGAGCTGTAATGATAGACGTCTAATCAGGAGGATTTTGAAAATCGTAAAACCTTGCTTATTGTCATCACCAAAAGCAAAGATTCAAGGGACATAATTTGAAGATTATAATCGATTTAAATTTTTGAAAGAAATGCAGATAAATGCATAAAATTGTTATTTTTAACACAAAATGACTTGTACGAGTCATTTGGACACAATTTAATTCCTTCAAAAAATTTAAACAAAATTACTTTACTTTCGCTTTAAAGTCTTGGATCTAAAAGGATCAAAGGCCAATAAGAAATTTATACAGGCATTGAAAAGGCCACGACGCTATTATTAAAACCTCAAATTATCGACGCGACCCGAGTCTTTTGAGACATAATCAAATATCACAACCTACACACTATGAAATTTTGACAAATATTTAAAATCTACATCGTTATCAAGATGGCTCACCACACCCTGAAATAGTTTCTCAAATCAGTACAAACTGATTTAGTAATAAAAGATGTGATGATCTATAATAAGTATATGTGCCAAAAGGGGAGAAAATATGCAAATTCGGATAAAAACATGATTTTCAAAATATATTTAAACACTTATGAACAAAAGACTGGCGGATTTGAACTCGAGATATGCGGCTCACCAGCCTAATGCTTTAACCACTGAGCTACGATGATAGACAAATCAATCGATCGATGCAAATAATTTCACAAAAAATTTAAATCGTCAACTTGTGACGTAGTGTCATAAAAAGTATAAGAATTATAAACTAATAAACTAAATTGAGATATTGTAACTATAAAAGGGTATTAAAATGCAAACTACAAGGCTGCAATTGTAGTTAGTATCAAAAGCCAGGTTTCGATACCAGCATTTGTAGTTAGTATCAGAACGCAAGGTTTCGATACCAGCATGTATAGGCCAGTTCAGACAGTGCGTATCATCATCGGGATCGGTATGAAGAAAAATATATACTGTATTCAAAAGTCTAGTAATACGAAACAACGGAATTGTATTTATATATACAATGTATATATAATTATGTAAATGAGTCTCAGTTTAGAGAGTTCGTACAATATATTGATATATTAAACACACACACACACACACACACACACACACACACAGAGAGAGAGAGAGAGAGAGAGAGAGAGAGAGAGAGAGAACCAAATGAAATATCAACTGGGACAACCTGTGGTTTAGTAAATATGTGGATTTTTTACAGACTGGAGAGAAGAGGTTTTACGATATGAGTTGGCGGGTATTGGATTTGCTTCGATATCAGCCTGTGTACTTGTCATACCGTCCCTGGTACCTTACTTTCTCACGATTAAGAAGCTTCAGATTGGGTGTCTGCTTGGGAGCACGTGTTTGTGTGTTATCTCCGGTAGGTAAACTGATTCATAATCTTGAACCAGAAAAAAAAAACCACCCCAGTTTTTCCATTTGAGATGATTTTGAAAGATAATGGTTTTATGTTAAACTCTTCTTTAACTAAAGTCTGTAAACCTAGTGGTGCATGGAAATAATCAAGAAACTCAGCATTGTGTATTTCTCACACTGTTTTACGGACTACTAACTTATTTGTAGATCGTTTTTTGGACTAGACTTTCAAAAGAAATTACAACAGATAAAGTTTGAATCGTTATTCAGTCAATTTTTTCCATAACCTCTCTTAAGTTTTTCTATATTTCAGCTGCTTTGATTTTCAAAGGAGTGGTACAGTACAGCCAGAATTATCAGGCTATTCTTAATCCGAAAGTTAAAACATTTGAATGGTTTTATCACATGACCGATAACACCCTTGCAATGGATTTCTACTTCGCTTTCGGAGCCGCGATATTCCAGTTTTTCAGTGGGGTGGCGTTGATCTTACATTTGATCATGTTTGTTAGATCCGATGCCAGAAAAACAGAAGGAAAGGTTGAGAGTATTTGTATGTAGTTCATACGACAATATGAACATTACAAATAGACCTATAGAATGAGTCCAATTGCAATTTTTTCTCTTTCATATGCTAAACCTTTTCAGAAAAAAGTTAATTTGTTATACAGAAAAAAATATTTGTCTCTTTGATCAAAGTGTAATTGAATTCTTCTTATACAAATTTTTACTAATAAATACCTTCTTGATGAAACAGTTGTTTGATTGCTTCTTCTTGTGAATTAAAGAAGAGAGTGGCCATGTCGTTATACTGGCCGTCAGGACAAAAGTACGTTCTGACAGATTCGTCAATCAGTGGTGTTGTACCATTTTCCTGCTATTAAATATTCTTTAGCTGATTATATGACATGTACTAGACTTGTGAACTATTAGAAGAAAAAAAAATAGATGTCTAAAATCAAGCCGAGATTAAAAAGAAATATGATGAAGAATGACAAATGGAAAGCAGAGGAAAGGTGGATGGTGTAACCTGACTAGATGACATGACTCTGCATTCTCCTAGAAGCATGGCGGCCGAGAAAGACACAGTGGAAGTGAGCGCAGCAACCAGAATTGCCTCCAGTATCCTACACAGAGACATACCAAAGTTACGTCAGGGTGTAGTGTGGATTGATTTATACCTTTCGTGGATAACTAAACATTTACAAGCTTAAATATGGACATTATTCAATATCTGTCTGCTTTGTACTTTAAATTGATAAAAAGTTGAAACATTGTTCGATATTATGTTTCATTGTTAAAATGTTCTCTTTTTTTCTTTTTTTTTTCTTTTTCTTTTTTTATTCTTTTTTTTGGTTCGCGCGGTACTTTGTATCTTTGATAGAGGACTCCCCGCGACACATCACTTGCATGATTTTATGAGTTGTCAGAAAGTTAATATTTATGGTTTTGTTTTTAATGAGTTATTAGAAAGTTATTCATGGTTTTTGGTTTGTTTTCTTATGAGTTGCATTGTCAGAAAGTTATTTATAATTTTTTAGCTATATAATTTTTTAGCTTTTGTGAGTGCATCACCTGATAAACTTGTGTTTCTTTTGTACATGTTTCATTCTGTGTTGTGTGAGGAGCAGATTGATAGTGTTAAACAAGGCACCAAATACACCACCCAGAAGCCCCATGAAAATAAAGACTATCAGATCGACGGCATTCCAAAGGTGACAACCAATTCCACTCTCATTGGCACACTGGAAAGATATTCAATGATAAAAGTACAAATAAATGAGAGAATGATTAACATCAGAGATGCAACACGAGCTTTATTATTTCTTTCAATATGTTCAGCAAATTTTTTTTACAGAATGATGTATAGTAGAATGTGAAAAGAGGATTTTTAAAATGAAAAACTCAGATCATTTCCAGAACAATTGGATTTAGTAGAGTTGAAATTAAAATCGCATCAATTGCTTCGTACTATTTCAAACGTATCAGATTGTTTGCGTATATACTTTGAATAATGGTTGACGTAAACTCCGCCACATAAGAAATGGGAATTCCCTTCTTAAGTTCCTTTCAACGAAACAGAACTTGATATTTTTAACATGATGTTTTGTGCCGATAATCGAAATACACGAGATCCATGTTTTAAAAGTGAAATTTAATTTTCAATTATACACATAAGCAGGCATTCCATGAGATGTATAGTAAACAATCAGACAGCGTTAAATGAATACAACGAGTACCTTAAACACCCCAAAATTGATAAGCCCTGGAAGATAAAAGTATCCCCAGTTCCCTGTGTTGACTCCAGAGAGGAAAAAGTTCAGACTGTATGTCGCTGCCATGGAGCAAAAGAACTGTAATGGAAACATCTACCTTTATGACCTCAATCATTAATTATTTCATGAGAGAGAGAGAGAGAGAGAGAGAGAGAGAGAGAGAGAGAGAGAGAGGGGGGGGGGGGTCTTACAGATCGCCAGGTCAGTTTCTGATTCCAAAAGGAACATCCCTCTTCCAGACTGAACAGGACCCCACCAATAGGTGCGCCAAACGCAGCTGGTATGTAAAACAGAAAACAAGAATATCAATAAAACTGATGAACAGGATCCCACCAATAGGTGCACCAAACGCAGCTGGTATGTAAAACAGAAAACAAGAATATCATTAAAACTGATGAACAGGACCCCACCAATAGGTGCGCCAAACGCAGCTGGTATGTAAAACAGGGGAAACAAGAATATCAGTAAAATTGATGGATGCTCCCTAGAATGAATCTTACCAACAAACTACTTCATATGACGAATGACTTGCACTGTTGAAATACTGTTGAAATGAAGGTTTTTTATACACATTGTATAAGGTTTATGTTAAATGATCTTTACTAAATGACTTTGAGTGACCATTGTCTGAAAGTCATTTCCCTATTACTTATTTGTGTGATATATTATCATTACCTGTTAAAAAACTGTTGAAATAAGGATTTTTTCCTTTCCAGAAATGACCTTAAGATTCCTTGGTCCAAAAGAGCAATAATAGTTGAAATATTGTTGAAAGGTAGGTTTTTTTTTCATAAACAAGGTACACGTTCTGGTTGACGTTGACCTTTCGGTTTAACTGAAAGTCGTTTATGTGTGATACATGTATATGATCGATACCTGATCTTTCTGATGAAAGGTTTAGGAGATATGAGCTCGGAAGGATAGACAGACGCGATAGCGACTATATGCTACCCCGAAAATTTTCGAGAAGTTTGTTAAAAGAATATTTTATTTCAGATCATAGAAACAAAATTAAAAAATAATTTTAAAAAAGAAAGAAAGGTGACACTACATTTAGTTATATGATAAATTAACATTGTTCTGTGTGGCATTACGAATCTCATACACAAGAAGTGTCGATAGATCTATTTCACCAAATTGATGTGACTAATTCAATATATTCATTATATTTCAATAATTTTCTTAATAAAAATTACATTCCAGACTACCAACGCAAAAATAAAAGTAAATTGCCTGGACACTCTCAGTAAAGAAGTTCAGTTACACTATTGACCTTTCAAAAATGTCAATATTTCGGAAATGAGGTAAAGATATAGATTCCGAGATCCCAAATATCTTTAATACACAAAAGTTATTCAATAATGGAGTCTTAATCTCGAAAAGAAAACCAAACTAATTACCTGCGACACCTGCTGCGGCTCCACTGGATACGAAGTCCCTCTTGTCACTAATCAAACAGAGAGAAATCGTTAACCTTTGTGATAACAAAATCAACAAGGTACAAGAAAATATAAGAATAGATTACATTAAATATGCTGCATCCACAGTTATAATTATGGTTATGCAATTGCGACAAAAGAAGTTGATGTTATTTGTAATTGCAATATTCTTACATGCATTTCCTATCATTTCACCGCTATTTTAGTGTTCAGTTTGAATCATATATCACATACCGGTCCGATCTGAAAAAGCTGTATTTCTTTATGTTGATCTTCCGTAACGCAATGCTTTGAAACTAGATTAATCAAATATAAAAAAGATAATATAGTTAACCTTTATAGGGTATGATAATAACAAATGCTACTAATTTTTAGGTGAATGAAATTGAAAATTTTCGAAATGAACTAATAAAATAAGATAAAAATAAAAACTATTAGCGCTACATTTTATAGAATATTGATGTATCTTTATGGTAGTGTTATTCAGAGATTCAATAAATCATAATGGATTTCTCAATTTTTCATACATTTGAACAAGAGTATATCTGAAAGAAACAAAAATCGTCCATGTTGAGAGACACAATGTACTGTACATGCTGAATACATGCATCTAATATGTTCTCTATACTGATGTAAATTAGTTAATGAGAATAAAGCTATTTCATTGAAATTCCTTACGATCCATGTTTATTTGGGAGAGGGAGGGCCCAGCTCCTGAATGGCAATTTTCTCCACGATTAAACGCCATGTGCATAGTTATATGTATATATATTAGGTTTGATTGTTATATGTATATATATTACCTTTGATTTGTCACGGAATGATAATATTTTAGAATAGAGGATAACATATGTATAATGTTTATTGTGGTAATTTGAAAATGGAAAGCTAAAATTGGTCTACAATGTATATCTCATAATACACGTCATTTGCATAAATATACACCATTATACAATACCTGAGGGACACCTGCTCCAATAATAGCACCGCTGTGTATCATGGGACCTTCCTTTCCAACAAATAACCCTAAACAAATGCAGAGAGAACTTTTCTAAGACCAGATAAATAATGGTTGTATAAGACCAAAAAGCATTGACATGTATGACTGTTTTACAAAGCGATTATCGACGTATTTTCATACACTTGTTGTATTTTTACGCATTATCATACGATGCAGTATTAACGAACACATATCACATGTCTCGTGTCGAACGACAATATTTAACGTTCTATGCCTGGACGTGATATATAGTCCACTTTTGTCTATATATGTGGTTCCGGTTTCCTTTTTTATAATTACTGAGTGGAAATGAAATACAAAATAAGATTTGAAATTGTAAATTTCGTAAAATTAAATTAACCCGGTGCATTCGAAATTAAGAATAGATCCACAGTTTTATTATAGTAATAACTTGCATCTTTGGTTACGTAATTCATTTTTGCAGATCCTTTTTTTCCCCAACTGATGACGATAGCGCGAAACAATGCCATATATACGTTTATGTAACAATTGTCCCCTCGTGCTCCCGTCTGATTTCTTACCTCCCGCCACACTGAAGAGAACCCCCACGGCTTTGGAGACGAGAGTCATAAGACGTCCAACACGGGGAATCTTGACCCCATTCAGGTAACATTTTATCTCGGGAATCCCCGAACCTCCTGCCACGGGCTGGGAACATACAGATGATAAGTTAATATATAAAATTGTTATATCGTTTTACCAATATTGAGGTGTTATTTCAGTTAATAGAGAAACTTCCCATTGTACCTCTGTGACGACTAGAAAAGAAGCAATAATGGTAAAACCAACGTTGAACAAAAGCAGATACAGAAGAGACAGCACGAGACAGCCATCCTTAGAACACTGAGATATAGCTAATTAGTACATGTAAGGATTGTGTAATTACTAAAAACAATGTCTTTAAATAAAATGAAGAATAAATATGTTTTCTTATCAAAACTATGACATGGCAAACGTTGCAATATTTGATAATTTTCATTTGTATTGAAAATAATAACCATTTGTATTGTAATTTTCCATTTGTATTACTTTTTTCAATTGTATTGTATGAAAGGTGAAGATAACGAACAGTGATCAATTTCATAGCTCCCATAAGCAACACAAAATAGAGAGTTGGGCAAACACGGACCCCTGGACACACCAGAGGTGGGATCAGGTGCCTAGGAGGAGTAAGCATCCCCTGTCGACCGGTCACACCCGCCGTGAACCCTATATCCTGATCAGGTAAACGGAGTTCTCCGTAGTCAAAATCAGTGTGCTAAGAACGACCTAACAATCGGTATGAAACACGCCAGACAGCATTTAACCCAATGATAGGTTGTGTTGACGAACTAGATCGTTATAACGACCATAGAATTTGCGAAATGCTGACTTCAATCGAGACTGTTGAAACCCCTGTACCATCAACTTGTTTGTCAGTACCGGTAGCTTGCCTCGATTTAAAAACTGACTATAGGCAGAACAAACTCTTGCGTATCGAATCAGTTGAGAGATATAAACACCATATACAGGTGATAATGGAAGATTGCTACATAAATATGGGAAGTTAACGATGGAGAAGCTGAAATCATCCCGTTTGTTATACAGTTGAGTTGTCAGTTTGCCGTTAATGTCTACTTTCAATAAAATATCTAAGTATGAAATTGAAGTGGACAACTCTGAGGTGTCTTATTTCGATCTCACAGAGATATATCGAATCGACATATGAATTAAAGTTATTATTGTTAATAGACAAAACGTCGTCGATATATTTAAATGTCGAATTGAAGGCCACAGCTAGAGATTTTTTCTTCTGACGTAGAGGTTTTTGAATAATTTCTGCTTCATATGAATATAGAAACAGGTCAGCTAACAAATGAGCACAATTCGTGCCCATGGGATTACAACAGACTGTTGGAAGACCTGATCACCAAAGGCTACGAAAATATTGTCAATGAGGAACTCTGACATATTTTTTATTTCAACTTCAGAGTACTTGTGCGTGGAATCAGAGTGGTGTTTAACAAAGTAATTTGTTGGATGATTGATTACTAGATATGAATATTTCTGTTTTTCGTTTTTGTTGAAGAAGCAACTGTCTATGATGTCAAAAAGTCTAGTTTTTAATCTATCATGAGGAATGGTCGTGTAAAGTGTTGAAAAGTCATAGGTTTTGACGTTATTGATTGGGAAAAGTTTGCGATTTCAAGTTCACTAAAACTTCTTTAGATTTTTTAAGAATCCACATTGATTAACACCACTTCTGGCGTATGTAGTCGCACAGTAAGTTTGAAGTTCCTCCTTTACAGCTGTTAATATTTTCATGAGGAGCAAAGATGGGGGCTTGGTAGAGTACTTACTGGATCCAGCAATGTATCTTTGTTTGTAAGGGTTTTTATGTAGTTTAGGAATCCAGTATAGGTACGGTAACTCATATTCATTCGACCCATTGACTGGGATATTAAATGTGTGTAAAACTGAAGCATGGTTTTGAAGAATTTCATCTTTTGAAAGGGCAGTTGGAGTATAAGTACGATAACCAAAAGTGGAATTAATGATAAGTTCGTTGTAATAATGAGCCTTACAAACAAAGACAATGTTGTTACAAGCTTTGTCAGCTGGAACCAAAACATATCCTTCATGTAACCTATCTAATTCTTTTATCACTTCTGGTTTACTAAACACAGAAGGATATATGGTACGTACTTTTGTATTGATATGTCTAATGCGGAATTTTAATATTCCTCTTATGCGTTTAACCCATTCTGACAATGTATCAAGTTCTTCTTTATCATATTTAGCCCATCGTCTGGCATAATCTGCGACAGAATTCATAATAAAGATGAATGTATATTTTTTTCAATTGTATTGTGTAATTTTTCATTCGTTTTGTATATTTTCCATTTTGTTTTCGATTTTTCCATTTGCGTTATATAATCTCTCATCTCTATTGTATATTTTCTTATTTCTTTTGTATCCCAGGGAATATTTATTTTGGTTTGTTACAAATGATTTCATTGGCTTAAAACATAGTTCGATTATCAAGCCATGGGCTATATCCTTTTCATAAGTATTATTTACTTACAAATATTGATATTTCAAACGCCTTTTGCCTTTGATGAAAAGTGAAGGTAACGAATAGTGATCAATCTCATAACTCCTATAAACAATACAAAATAGGGAGTTGGGCCGTTGTATATACCCGAGGTGGGATCAGGTGCCTAGGAGGAGTAAGCATCCTCTCTCCAAAATATAGTACGTCTATTCTAATGACTGGGAATGACGACAAAATCGAAAGTAGAATGTAAATATAAACAAGGGGTCCATGGGCTCGGTCGTTGTTTAAGGTCAACACCAAAATATATCAAGGTCTTGCCATAAAAGCCCTACCTTAAATTTTTTAGGAGATATTAAAAGTTAAGATTTTTCTTAGTAGGTCAAACTTCAAGGTCATAGGATCAAACACCAATGTGTCACAATATCTTGTCACACAGAATTTCTATACAAAATATAAAAGCCCTACCTGAAATAGTTCCTGATATACTTAAAAGGTTATGTTTTCTTAAAAGTAGGCCAAACTCAGAGTTCAAGGTCAAATAACATAATATGAAATGAAAGGTCTTGTTATCAAAAATTTATACACATGATACCAAGGTTTTTATCGAGAGTAGGTCAAACTTCCAGGTCAAGGTCACAACGTCACACACCATTGGATCACATGAAATATCTTGCCGTAAGGAACGTATGAAAGCCCTAGTTTAAATAATTCAAGAGATATTTTCAAAGATATTCCCCATATATATCAGGATATAGAAATTTGATCCCCTTTTGTGGCCCCACCCTATCCCTGGGGACCATGATTTTAACAAACTTGAATCTGCACTATGTCTGGAAGCTTTTATGAAAATTTCCATTTTTCTGGCCTAGTGGTTCTTGAGAAGATTTTTAAAGATTTTCCCTATTTTTTCGCATGTAAAACCCTACCCCTGGAGGCCATGATTTTAGCAAACTTACATTTGCAATGTTAGGAAGCTTTCATCTAAATTTCAACTTGTTTGGCCCAGTGGTTCTTGAGCAGATTTTTAAATGATCCCACCCTATTTCTGCATTTTTAATTCTCCTCAGTAACTCTACCTGGCCCGAATGCACAGCCATTTAGAATTTAGTGTTGTTTTAAGTTTTACGTACATGTTTAGTAACGCGTCATTTCCATTTGATGAGAGAAGCTATTTGTTTTACTATTTACTAAACCATAATTAAATGATAAGAAATGAATATTATAATTTTTTTCTTGATGACAGTGTCATCGGATAAAATACCGTCATCAAGAAAAAAATTATGATTCATTTCTTAATTCTTAAGTAGATTATGCTGAACTTTCCCAACTTTTTGTTTAATTAATCCTGCACAGAAATAGGGGCACAGTTTATCTTTTGGTTGACTATCCAAAACATCTTGCCCGTTTCAATGAAAAAGTCAAAATAACGAACAGTAATCAATTACATAATTCTTATAAAGAATATAAAAATTAAGAGTAAGGCAAACACGGTCCCATGGACACACCAGAGGTGAGATCAGATGTCTAGGAAAAGTAAGCATTCCATGTCGACCGTTCATATCCGCCGTTAATCAGGTGATCCTTAGTCAAAATTAATATGTAATGAACAGCCTAACAACTGGTATACAACATGACAGACAGCATTTGACCCAATGATATGTTGTATTGGCAAACTAGATTGTTATAACGACCATAGGATTTGCGAAATGCTGACTTTATACGAGACTGTTGAAACCCTTGTAACATCAACTTGTTTGTCAGTAGCTTGCCTCGATTTAAAAACTGACCATACGCAGAACAAGCTCTTGCGTATCGAATCAGTCGAGAGATATAAACACCATACGCAGGTGATAATGGGTTATGAAAAGTTGACGATGGAGAAGCTGAAATAATCCCGTTTGTCAGAAAGTTCAATTGTTAGTTTGCTTTAATATCTATTTTTGATAGTATATCTGAGTACGAAGCAAATGCGGAGGACTGTGTGGTGTCTTTTATTTCGAGTTAAAGGTATAGATAAATTCTACCAATATCAACCAATTCATTGATTTAAGGATACAGTCGTCAACGACACTGAATTTGACAGATGACAGAAGATTGACGATCAAGTCTATGAAGAGAGCAACCTGAAGAGAAAAATTAAATATGAATATCTTCAAGATTATTTGAATTCTTTTTCAAAATTGTTAAAGTATAAGGGTATGTATATGGCTTAACACTTGCTACAATTTAAAAAAAAATGAAATTAGATTTACAGGATTTATGTCAATTGAATACAATTCACCATATGCAATGTAATTCATTTCCGTGAGATATATATATATATATATATATATATATATATATATATATAGAGAGAGAGAGAGAGAGAGAGAGAGAGAGAGAGGGGGGGGGTTTGGAATAAATGTGAATATATATATATATATATATATATATATATATATATATATATATATATATATATAATGTCCCTAATACAATATATCATTTGACTCCAATTCTTAATTACATTCAATGATTCAAAAAGTGACCGACCAGTCATATGTACGATAGAAAAAAAACCCTATAAAACTTACCATTCCAGTTAAAAATCCTATCATGAAGGTCACAATCCATTTTATGACCTCTATTTTGGTAGATGATTTCTGTAAATGATTTTACATCAAAATTGAATAAAAATAGCTGTTGATTCAAAATTAGCATTTAGCAAATTCTTCAAATACTTAAATTGCTTACATTCTCTTCAGAGTTTCTTAAGTACTCCTCGTATGGTTTGTTGAAACATCGGTCATAGTCTAAACTCTGTAAATGGAGAAGAAAAAAATCTTTCATAATTCCTGATTTCATTTCTAAGAAGTAAAATTATAACAATTAGGAATTCGGAAAAACAAACCTCAAAATCTTTTCGAGGTAAATAATCATTTGTGGCACTGTGTCTATTCCGTAGAAGAGGCCGCTAAAATACGAGAGAAAAAATCTTTGATGTATAATTATCATTAAATTAATAATCATTCATGCAAATAGCTTGAAATATAATGCTTAATAATAATGTAATGCTACCGATGAGCCTTTATATTATAGAATTAACCTCTGTAGACGACACCCCTTTAGTAATATTACATGTAAACAAACGATGTTAAATTAACAAAAAGGGGGCGTGTCTCCCGAAGGAACACTGACCATCTCTTCACTCCGTGGCTCTGTCTCGGTCCCATGAAGTTCTTCCGGTCCCTGTCTGTGGGGCCAAACACAGCAGGAACAGTCGCAGAAGAGGTCCTCCTCCGTCATATCAGTTCTCAACTCAGGGCATGTGCACTTTCCGGAAATCACTGATAACTATGTGTTTACATATCACTGTGTTTATAAAAGATAGGTCATTTCGGGTGTTGACTAAACACGCTATATTAAATGTATCTGTATTCGTGAGCTGTAACACTGAGAACCCGTGTCGATTTCATCAATTAAGATGCCATGTTTTAAAGACAATTTTGCATACCATAATCACCCTATCATGATTATATATATATATATATATATATATATATATATATATATATATATATAAGTCTCTTTTTTGGAAGTAAAATACAGAAAAAACTCTAAACACTTTGTTGAAATATTTCGACCGTGTTACCGGTCTTCTTATATGGAATATATTAAGGACAATAATAGGTGGCAACTTCATCAGAAAATGGAGAAATAAGCTGTGTTATGTTAACTATAGAAATAATTTCCGACTGATTGGGAAATATAAACCTCAAGCGTTAGAATTTTGATAGATCTCAGATGTTTTATTTTATCAAGAAAGTGAGTATTTCATAACTGATCCACGATTATCTGTATTTTACCACGGAGGATAGAAGTTCACATTCCTATTTAGCAGCAATTACAGATCAACTTTCTGATGCATTCAGCTAACAAGTATATACTCCACACTTTACTTCAATAACCATCCCAAAAATTATTTTGAAATTTAAAGACACAGATGGTAACTTATAAATACAAAATAATGCTAATAATGAATAAAACAAATCACAGCGCCGTAAAATTATGATAAATCCTCGTCCTAAAGTGCTTTACAAGTATACCATTGAATCAAATATAAAAATGTGAATGAAGATGCATAGGACATTGTTATTATTAAAAGTCTTAGAATCAATAATTATTTTAAGTTAAAGGACACATCGCATGTTTTTAAACTTTTTAATTTTTTCATCAAAATTAAATTCATTTCATGCCTAAAACTACTTTACATGTGTTTTAAATGAAACAGTTTGCGTAGTTTTCGAGTTTGATAGCGATGAAATTCAAATCTTGCGATATGCATATTTTCTTCGATATTTTACGCACCATTATCTGTGACGTCATATGCGACCTCGAGCGAGAAGATTTGAAAACAGTTGTTAGCCATTTCATAAACAGATTAGATTTTTAGAATTGACAAACAAACAATTATCACATTAATGACTTGTAAATAACACAGCATTGGGGTGTTTTGTGCCGTTTAAAGGTGTGCTTGCTGTCAGTAGAGAGGATTTGGACTGTGTTTTTTTTTTCTATTTTCGAAGGAATGTATGAGGGACAAGACGTGAATATTTTTTGTCGGCACAACGACTTTGCCATAAAAAACCCAGTAGAATTTGTCCCTGTACTTTTTCAAACAAGCACTTGGACAAAGACGTAGATAAACTGCGAGAAAATGGTTCTATCGAAGCTACGCACTGTTACATATAGGCCTACGGCATTATGCTTTCCGCTCTGTTCTCAAATTCAATACACACTCGCACCAACTGACCTTCACCTTGTAACAACATATAGGCAGAACTTTGCTAGCAGTGTCTACCAACTGGTAGTTTTAAAAAAGAAATTTAAAGATAAAACATAATTGAACTTTCAATTATTCCTAAGTAAGAACGTGTAGATAACAAAAAATAATGATTAATAAAATTGCTTGAATAAAATAATTTAAAAGTATTGTGATTTTCACAATAAGTTTGATCATTATTATTTTTTTCTCGAAATGCACCCGTGACAGTAGGCCTATAGGCCTAGTTGTCAATGATACATAATCGTATCATAATTTAGGCCTATCTAACTTCTCCAAAAATAAATTTAATAATAATTGCACTGTTTACTTTAGAAAAGCAACAACGCTAATTACAGTTGTTTACAGAAATGGCATTACCAAATAGTGCAAATTTATGCAGATTTCATACTCGCTTTCCTCGCTACATTTTGGTCGCTATTTGTATGCACTGGTGGCTAAAAGATATAAGGCTCGGGAAATTTGTCAGCATCGAAATAAATGTTATCCATGGTAAATAAATTAGGCCCCCAAAACCCGAGTTTTAGAAAATATCTAACACTACTTTTACAACAAGTTGATCGACGAAGGTCGCATATGACGCACTGTACCGCATGACTACCTATCTAATTAACTAGGCTTTTTGAAATCGGGGCTTAGATTTAAGTCCGTATTGTGGCTAATTATCGCAATACTTCAGCGAACGAACTATTACAATTAATTTCTATATGCATAAGGAAGACAAAATGCATATAATTCTGTATACTTTGAAAACACGAGATGTGTCCTTTAAAAGATACAAGTATATTCTAAAATGATTTGAACAAACGATTAGTATGATGATGAAAAATTAGAATAGGAATATAAATGAGGTACATCCTAGCGAGTCAGTGAAAATAAGTACTTCGAAATTTTAAGATTATAGCATTATTGCAAATAATTGATTTATGGAATTTGTGATATAATGTTTAAGACATGTTAATTAGTTATTTGGGTCTGTTTGGGTTAACAGATAATTCCTTCGATCATTTGCCATGGTTGCGTTCAAGATCGTAACGGCTAGTCTAAGGGCTATGTATGGTGGCTGATTTGTGCTATTTTACAATTTGTCGTCTTTTCATTATTTTGAGGCGGAAAGTAGCTAATATCATTATTTTGTCGTCTTTTCATTATTTTGGGACGAAAAGTTGCTAGATATCGTTATGTTGCCCTTTTGCCTCGGAATAACAACAAGACGATATTGTAAAATGGCACAAACCAGCCACAATACCTACATGTAGCCCCTAGACTATGAAATAAGTTGAATATATGGTTTACTGGAAGACCTGATCACCAAAGACCACAAAGATATATCAGTGAGGAACTCTAGCATATTTTTTATTTCAACTTCAGGATACTTGTGCGTGAAATCAAAGTGGCGTTTAACAAAGTAATTTTTTGGATGACCTGTAAAGGGTTGAAAAGTCATACGTTTTAATGTTGTTGATTTGAGAAAAGTTTTGCGATTTCAAATTTAGTAAAAGTTCTTTAATTTTTTTTAGAATCCACATTTGATTTGTACCACTTCTGACATATGTAGTCGTTTGAAGTTTCTCCTTCACAGCTGTTAATATTTTCGTGAGGAGCAAAGAGAGGGGCTTGGTAGAACATATACTCGATCCAGGAATTTATCTTTGTTTTTATGTAGTTTAGGAATCCAGTATAGGTACGGTAACTCATATTCATTAGCCCCATTGACTGGGATATTAAATGTGTCTAAAACCGAAGCATGGGTTTGTAGAATTTCATCTTTTGAAAGGGCGGTTGGAGTATAAGTACAATAGCCAAAAGTGGAATAAATGCCAAGTTCGTTTAAAATACAGTTGTAATAATGTTATTACAAGCTTTGTCAGCTGGAACCAAAACATACTCCTCGTGTAATCTATCTAGTTCTTTTATCACTTCTGGTTTACTAACCACAGAAGGATAAATGGTACGTACTTTTGCTTTGATGTGTCTAATGTGGGAGTTTAATATTCCTCTTCTTTTTTTTATATACATGTATATTAAGCCCATCGTCTGGCATACTCTTCGACAGAATTCATAAGAGAGATGATAGACATGAAGTTCTGTCGCCAATTGGACGACTCTCTCTGTATTTAGGACCTTTTAAAATAAGTATTTGAGGTCCTCATTTTCAACTATATCAACATCACCAGTCATGACATGTCCAGCTGGACTACAGTTGAAAGAAGACGAAGAATAAGAACACGTAGGTGGATTAACTATTAGATGGTCTATATCTAGGCACAGCAAAGTCTGTTTATAATTATAAAGTCTGGATGCAATAGTAGAAGTATATTTGTAGGAAATACAGGATGTAGACTTGAACTTGTAGCATGTTGGAATACAAGACTGAACTCTTTTATGACGAAGAATATTGCTTATGTTGACGGCATCTATTCTTTTGTTTGTAAATTTAAGCTTAATGACCTGGCGGCATGATTCGGAAAGAACATCATCCATGACCCGCAGTGGTTTAAAGAGCCTGTGATTGGCAACATCCATAATCATAGAGCTCAGTCTATATTCTGGTGTTGAGAAATCCAAGTATAGGCTAGCCCTGGCTTCTTGATATAACGTATTTAAAGCTCTCAATGGAACAGAGTAAACTTTTGTGCGAATATGATGTGGACCTAATTATCTGTTGACGTAAGTCAAAAGTGAACCAAAAGTGACATAATGTATACTTGATCTTTTATATATACGGTGTCCATGACAACGTTTCCGTCTTTGAGTATTTGGAAAGAGTCTCATCACATTAACGTTATTTCCTTGTGGACTGGTCAAATTTCCTACATCGTATGCATTAGAAATCTAATTTGATTTTGTTCTAAATTCGGGTAAATAACTTAACTAGAAAGACTATGCAAACAGTTGGATAATCTGATCATTGCCTACGTACCATCTGTGTTCGCATGTTATCAGGCATTCTCAGTAGGAAGCTCAATACAATATATAATGACACACATTTTTATTGCAATTTTCATTGTCAATTAAAAAGCATACATTCCAACAAAATAAAACTCTCATTGAAAATTCAAATTTTCAGTGAATTATGTACAGTGATTCGAATATTGCAAGACCGCTAGACTTTGTTATCTCATACGGACGACATAGCAAACCTAAAAGCCACAGAGGAAAATATTAATTGCAATAGATGATAAGCAAACATTCTGGAATCCACACAAACTTTAAATTAGAGTTAATGTTCTTAGAATATACCGTGAACGGTGGTGTTTTAAATTTTTCAAGATGGGACTATCACACATCGTTGATGGCTATTATGATAATTGTGTGCCTCTTTTCATCTTTACAAAACTAATCGTTCGATGGCAAATTAAAAAAAAAATCCTGCTTAATTCTACTTAAATGAAAGGTGAAGATAACGAACAGTGATCAATCTCATAACTCCTATGAGCAATACAAAATAGAAAGTCGGGCTAGCACGGACGTCTGGACATACCACTTAAGTATCATGAATTCTACTTAATTCTGTCAGTTTGATCAGTAATTCTATTTCTTCATTGTAAATTGTATTGAATCATGTATAGTATTTAGGAAGGAATGGAATTTATTATGAATGGAATTTATCTAAATCCTCTTCACACTTGGTCCAGATGATAAAACAGTCGTCAAGATAACATTCCAATTAGCTCGAATATAGTCAGTTAAGTTATTGTCAAAAAGAAGATTATTTTATCAAACTTTTTAAAACCTAAACTTTATCGTAAATAGCTTTAAATACATTTATTCTATGTACATCAATATTATCATATATGTTATACTATTGTTTTGGCGCAATTAGTGCATGATTATGACGTTTTAAAATTGGTAGAATGAAAACTCTATTCACCGACTGACCTTTGATTGGCTCCGCAAGGAGGATAATCCAAATTACTGTTTGAAAGGTGTAATGATTGTTATATTAAGAATTTTTAAAAATAATTACCTAATCATTTCATTGCCTACTGTCTACTTCACCCTTTGGGGTAGCTTAGTGGTTAGGGTGTATGTTTCGCAATTGTGGGAGGCCCGGGTTCAATTCTAGATCCTGGCTCCACGTATAAAATGTCTAAGGTAGTATCTGTTCCTTCGCCAAGCGACCAGGTCAATCGGATATGACCTTTAAAACGGAGGTCTTTTGTCCCACTGTTGTAGCATAGACTCCCACCCCATATACACTGTAGAAAAACGGACCCGGGGTAGATTTTTCCCGGGGGAAAATAGTATAGTATATTATTTCCCCCAATGAACAAGGTCAGTATAGAGTGGCGGAAAAACATCCAGAGATAGAATTTCCCTCACTTTTCTCCTGATTGTTTCAGCCGGAATCTTCAATTATACTGTACCTGATCTTTCTTTTATCCTTAAATTCGTACTTCTAGTACAATATCAATCTGAATAGAAGAAATGTTTGATAGAATGCGTTAATGTACTAAAATCCACAACCCATTTATATCAGTGTCATACGGTCCTGACGAGTATATGGAAGCCACTGACATATTACTAGATTTATTTTCTGGAATTGAAGAAGAACTACGTCAGTTCGAAGTCAGTGAAATTTTTACCCCTTCCTCAACTTTTACTGTGTGTCTAAATTCAGACCATTCCAGGGATTGTATGCATTAGGCGAGCTTGAGAGTTTTCTATTGGCCATTAGCAGGATAAAAAAGCATGATGTTTGGTTTTGTTAACGTGTATAACTATTTGGATGAAAGAGCATACCCAACAAATGCATCTAAAAATGACAAACGAAAATTCGTTCTTGAAGTAAATCGTATTCAGTGAAAAATGACAAATAATTTTGGAAGAAGCAGAAAGGAGAGGTGAGAGAAGTTGTTATGAGTTTTTCAGAAAAGAGAAGTATTCTGAAATAAAAAGATGACAAAAATGGTAATTTTTTATGTGAGAAAACTTTTTGAGGAATTGTCTATAAGTATATTTGAAAAACACTGCATGTGCGAAATGTCGAGAAAGGAGGAACATTCCACCCAATCAAAATCACCCGATTAAATTACTTACGGGTATTTTATAACAGCAATTACAAAAGAGTCAAAGTATCAATGGTTACAATTTCAAATACTTCATAGAACAATTTCTACCAATAATTATCTTTTTAAACTTAAATTAGTGGACTCTCCCATTAGTACATTTTGCAAAAGTAACATAGAAACAATTGATCACTTGTTTGTAGAATGTTTTGAAGTAAGGGAGATCTGGTGTGCAATTGAAGACTGGTTTCTCAATAAATTTAATAAACCAATTATATGTGATAGACAAGCCATACTATTTGACAAATACAATAACAGAAACTTATACAAAGTACAAAATTTACTAATACTTATTGTTAAGTATTACATATTTGCAAGTAGGTATAAAATGGCTACAAAACTAAATGTTTATGCTGTCAAAAAACATATCATTGATAGATTTTATATAGAAAAATCTATGTTGCTAAAAAGCTGTAAATATACTGAATATGAGAAATACTGGCAGAATATATGTGATTTGCTTTAATTATGTACAGTTAATAGATAACAATACGCAAGTTCCGAGTTACCCAAAAGTTATTTCCCTTTGTCGAACTCTTTCGCATTTTCTGACGTATGGTGGCTACACAATGTATATACATTATATCGTAGACTGGCACTGTACATAACGATTACGTACGATTAATGTAATGAAAGCGGAACTTTTGTTTATATCAATCACTGGTATGCATATTCTGGCCATATCAAGCATAATTTGTTTGAATAAGATCATCAAATTGTTCTATTAAATCATTATTCATTTCCTCTTCTACATGAGTGACCCTTTTATCAAAGAAAGATGGCAATTAACAATATTTGTTTGAGCCACTTTGTTATCCAATATTCATAAACTCACTAAAGTTGCCTTTCCCCTGAGATAGGGTGGTGTCAGAAACTCTGGATATCATCTTTTAAGAAATAATACAACGATAGTAATTAGCAAATGTACCCACTGTCATCATATTTTACGTCATAATTTTCGGAAGAGTTCGATAAAGGGAAATAACTGTTGGGGAACTCGGAACTTCCGTATTGCTTTATATGAAATGATTGAGACTGATCAGTAGACCAGGCAAAATTCTTCCCCTTACTCCCCTTATCTCTCTCTCTCTCTCTCCCTGTCTCTCCTTCTCTCTCCCCATCTTTTCGAAATTAAATACCTTTCACATTATACATGTACATATGCACTCCTAAATATACACATATATGTTTGTACTTGCTTGAAATATGTATATACTATATTATCATGTATTGTTAATATGTAAATGTTTATTTATTGTGAAAGCAAAAAAATAAATGAATTACAAAAAAAAAAGTTTAATATATGATACCGAAAAAAAAAATCACCCGATCATGGTATATGAGAATGGACCTGATAACCATGCTGAAATCTTCTTTCGGACACTGTCATATCTTAACCAAAAAGGACTATTTCACAAAATGGCCAGAAGTTGTTGCTTTACAAAACAGAAGATCCGGAGACAGTTTCCTAAGAATTGTTGAAAATACGCGCGAGAATGGGGTTTCCAGCCCTCTATTACAGCGACCAAGGGAGAGAATTTATAAATTCAGTAATGAAAAAACTAATTGATTGATTTTCGGGATAACAAAGAATATCGTCCACTTATTTTCCTATGCAATTTACACTACAGTTCCTACACATGCAGCATACAATGTACATGCATATGATAGACATTGAGAGCTTCGTTTCTCTACAAGTTATAATCTACGTATATCTTGTTTACTTTTAACGATTTATTTTTATGATGTTAGGAAAACATCAAACTACGCAATTTCAAAATTGTTAAAGATATATTGTTCTAACGTAAATGTTCATACTTTAGTGCAGATAGCGTAAGCACCATCTGATAACAGAATTTATTACGTTCGCCATGATAAGTCTCGTGTAGAGAAATACACATCTCTTATAAAAAGTGCAAAAACTTTCAATACGCCACTATATGTACAAGGGCTCAAATAGTGAAATGAACATTACATCCCTTCAAAGTATTCTCCGCGGTTTGAAATACATAATTTCAATCTCTGAATCCATTTCTGAAATGCGTCACGGTACGCTGATTTAGGTAGACCTCTGAGGCACTGACTGATGGCTAAGCCAAGGGTTTGTCGGGACTTGTAACGACGACCAGATAAGAACGTTTTAAGTTTAGGAAAAAGGAAAAAATTCGCATTGGGCTAGATCTGGAGAGTATGTTGGGTATGGCAAGACGGCAACCTTCTCCGACTTCAAAAATTGCTTCAAACGCTCAGATGTATGTGATGGAACATTATCATGAAGTAGACGAACATACTTAAATCCTGACACAGGGCGTCGTTTATGATAATATTTCTTGAGCTTTTTTAGTATAACATCTCGGTAATATGACCAGTAACACTTTTCCTCTTCGGCAACGGAATTTGCACACGGCTATACCATCACATGAGAAGAATATGCAATAGAGAACCTTCTTTGTGCTTATGGTTCTTTTGGCAACTACAGGCCTTCTACCGTGTTTAGGTCGCCATATCTTGTTTCCAATTTTTCTTACTGGTTCGAAATAGTGAACCCATGTTTCGTCACCAGTAACAATGTTTGCAAATTGCACACTGATTTTGACTGCGGATAACTCCGTTTACCTGAACAGGATATAGGGCACACGGCGGGTGTGACCGGTCGACAGGGGATGCTTACTCCTTCTAGGCACCTGATCCCACCTCTGGTGTGTCCAGGGGTCCGTGTTTGCCCAACTATTTATTTTGTATTGCTTGTTGGAGTTATGAGATTGATCACTGTTCGTTATCTTCACCTTTTATTGAATTTGGGAAACATTTTGAGCAATTGCTCAGCGGTTTGTACTCGTACCCGTTTTTGGTCATCTGTCAATATATGCGGTATCCACCTGGCAGAAATCTTTCGTACTTTCAAAATACGCTTCAAAATGCACTCGCGATAGCGATATGTCAACAGCTTTGGCAATATCACGAATCGTGTATCTGCCATCACTTTCAAATATTTCCCTGACTTGTGAGACATTTGCCTTGCCTGTTACAGTCACAGGGCGGCCAGATTTTGCTGCATGTAAAACTTAATATACGGTACCAATTTTGATGCACCAGATGATGTCTCTTCAGTAATGCTCAAGCCGAAATTTTGGAAATCCGAAATAACAGTAAACTTGTAAGACTGGAGTCAAATTCGTCTAAGGATCAGAGCTATGCATGATGGAGATAATCCTTAATTTTGAAATGAATTTCTAAATTTTATCACAACAATTAAATATACATCCATATATTCAAGCTAGTAACGAAGTACTTAGCTACTGGGCTGTAGAGGCCCTCGGGGACAAACAGTCCACCAGCAGAGGCCTCGACCCAGGGGTCGTAATGTAAAACTTATCTTTGACGGAGTCAGAAATTTCTATCTCCACCTACGAACTGTCTCATAAGATACCTTATCAGACCCTTAAACTTCCCCCAATTCAGTAAAAATCTGCATTACCGAATGACTGAGTTTTGTGCGAACTTTTATATAAGCTCTAATTACTTCAATATTCTCGCCCGTTTCCCAACCATATTTACAACAGTGTTCAACGACTGGCTCTATTGAAATAACTATAAGTTAAAACTATGTGGAGCTGAAGGCTCGTGTTTATACCGTTGGAAAGGTATTGAATAGAGCTATTCAAGGGCATCATCATCCACGAAATCGTGCAAAGCGTTATCGCGCTGTGGTACAATACACATTACATATCAAACTGCCCTTGTACATATATGGGATATGTGTGTCTATATTTACATGTATTTATAAATATGTCGTTGAAAGAACCATATAGCATAGTCATTAACAATAATGTTGATACAGCGGATACACGCCTCTGTCACACACACAAAAAAACTTCTTACACTCACAAAAGTATGATTTAGACATCTGTAAAACATTTTGTGCACATGTTTACATTGCTAAAACACATCCATAAATCTATTTATCACACATTTTGTTATACAATCATCCATATTTTTATATTTTCCGGAAATCTATACACTAATGAAAGGTGAAGATAGCGAACGGTGATCAATGCAAGGTGAAGATAACGAACAGTGATCAATCTTATAACTCCTACAAGCAATACAAAATAGATAGTTGGGCAAACATGGACTCCTTGACACACCAGAGGTGGGATCAGGTGCCTAGGAGGAGTAAGCATCCCATGTTGACCGGTTACACCCGCCGTGAGCCCTATATTGAAATTAAACAGGGGATGCTTACTCCTCCTAGGCACCTGATCTCACCTCTGGTGTGTCCAGGGGTCCGTGTTTGCCCAACTATCTATTTTGTATTGCTTGTAGGAGTTATGAGATTGATCACTGTTCGTTATCTTCACCTTGCATATATCACCTTCTAACCAAGGAAGGGAGGGGTAGCTAAAGTAGGCTCTCTGCACATTTTTGTGAATGAAATGTCGATTAAATAAATAAAACGGTGAAACTGAATAAACTTGAATGAATTATCAATAAAGAAAGATTTTCATTGTCACTACCGTATAACAAACTAAATCTGCTTTTAAATATTGATTGACATAATGCAGGCAAGTCTGTGTGGATATGAAAAAATATGGCATTCTGAATCATTTGAAAAAGTTTGGCCTATAATATATTTTTGTACACGTTTAAGTTTTTTAGTATCCACGTTGCAGCAGATACCTTTATGTGTATTAATTATATAAGATGTGTTTATAACAAGCAGACTTTAAAATGTGCAGCAATATCAGCTTAAAGCCTTCTGAGAAATAAAACCAATTCTCTGCAATATGTCTAAATACATGTAGATGTACACTATATTTTACAATTTATTTATGTATTTGTCAATCAAATCGATCATTTAGAAAGGAAATTAATTTGGCTTTCAAACATATATAGTAGAATATATTTATTCTCAAATCAATATATTAATTGAATAAGTCGACAAAGACCTATTTGTATGAAATTAATTTTATCTAAGATTTCACATTTTCAAGTAGATGACGTAAACAATTTTGATGATGCACCTGTTTAACAGTAAACAACGCTTTTTGGGGTTTTGAAAAAACTTACATTGCCGAATCACGTCATTCATAAACATAATTATCCTTTTCAGCATGCTTCTTGCGCTACAGGGTTACAGATGACGGTGTTTGATGTTGTCCAAAGTAGTTATTGAGAAAGTGAGAAATTTTATTTGAGTACCCCGCATGCACATTTTACAATATTTAATCATTAGACAGAGTATACGATTTTGTCCTTACTACATAATATGTGGGATTCTCTTGCCAGTGCTTATTTCCGTACGCCATTTAATCTGCATTTTGTGTCATCTAGTCTGTTAATACCAACACCAATTAATATTATATTCCAGATACTTGTTAGTTTCAGTGAGCAGACTATGTTAACGATTGCTTATATTTTGCTTATACTTTGTTCTTATATAAAAGTATTCAGTTTTGTTGAATATGATAAATGAATTGGTTTTCATGAAGTGAGTGATGAAACGCTAGAAGAATTGTGTATTTTCGCCGTCTTTTGCATTAAACTATCTTAAATAATTGATTCTCTAAGAATACCCCACAGTAAAACATCAAATTGTTCCTTGTTTATTTGCGGAAAATACAGGTATTTTGTAATTAATCATTAGATTATCACATTATAAATTTGCCTGTCCTCCTGGGTCATAAGTTCCAGTATAGCGCCAAGTGCTCTATATTCTTAAGAGGCATAAATTACTCAAAAGCTACATGAGACGAAAAAATATCTTGCAGTGACCTTCAACTCGACATTTAGATACAAATGTATATCGACGACGATTTATTTATTAAAAATACTCATTTTCATTCACATGTCAATTAGATATACCCCAGTAAACTCGACATAAAAGACATCATAGTCTTCCACATCTGTTCCATACTTCAATATTTCACGGAACATAAGATGTTAACGACAAACTAACAATTAAACTTTATGACAAACGGGGGTGACTTCAGTTTCTCAATCGGCAACTTCCCATATTTATGAAAGGCGAAGACAACGAACATATTGCTTTAAGTAGCAATATTCCATTATCACGTGCATATGGTATGTATGTCTCCCAACTGATTCGATACGCAAACGCATGTTCTGCGTATGATCAGTTTTGAAATTGAAGTTGGCTACTGATAAACAAGTTGATGTTACAGGGGTTTCAACTGTCTTGTTTAAAGTCAGCATTTCGCAAATTCTACGTTCGCTGTAACGATTTAATTAACGAATACAACCTGTCTGTCTGACGTGTTTCATAGCAATTTTACATATTAATTTTGACTAAGGATTATTCCGTTTACTTGATCAAGATATAGGGCTCACGACGGGTGTGGCCTGTCAGCGGGGGATACTTACTCCTCCTAGACACGAGATCCAACCTCTGGTGTGTTCAGAGGTACATGTCTGTCCTATTCGTAATTTTGGATTCTTTATAAGAATTGTGAGATTGATCACCGTTTGATATCTTCGCTTTTTCATTTACATGTATATAGTTTCGAGGATTATCTAAATCCTGCATATTCTTTAAAAGAAACGCAGTATTAAGTCTTCCCCGGAAGACATGTGTTGCTTGCTAGTTCATTCTATATGTAATATATCACGTATACTGTTGAAAAAGTAAATTATTCAAATGGTTTTTGTCAGTTTAATACTCCTTTTAAAGGTTTTGGGAATTACTAAACATTCTTTAAATATAACTTAATTGAAATTGAAAGATGAGACATTATTATGCAATGGAATTTGTGGGAGAATCTGTTTGAAATTAAGACATTTTATTAAATGTAGACTGAATGAAAACATATGTTTGAAAATATGTATCAACCTGTTACTGTGCTCTTCAAGACAATGGTAATAACCATAAGTAATTATCTGTTGGGTTTACTGCTTAGTCTTGTTGTCTTTTTATATATCCAATTTACTGTTTCTCAAGAAAAATCATAATTAGTGCTGTTCTGAAATCACATATACTGTCCTTCAGTATGGGAATTACAAATACTGTCCTTTTGTACATAAAAATATTGTCCTTCAGTTAATCATAAAATAAAATGTTCAGCAAAAAAAATTTTCGCTGTAAAAAAATTCTAAGTCCCGGCAAACAGGAAGTTGATAAGCGACAGATTCGAAAATGTCTTACACAATACAGTTGGCCACACTGATGCTCTGTGCCAAATATCAGGGAGTTGCCCCATGTGGTTCTTGAGAAAACTGTGACAGAAATTTTTTTGCTGTAAAAAATTCTAAGTCCCGGCAAACAGGAAGTTGATAAGCGACAGATTCGAAAATGTCTTACACAATACAGTTGGCCACACTGATGCTCTGTGCCAAATATCAGGGAGTTGCCCCATGTGGTTCTTGAGAAAACTGTGACAGAATTTTTTTGTGACGACGACGCAGGACGACGGATAGTGATCCCTATATGTCGCCAATGCGTGTAACGCAGGCGACACAATTAAAGAACATGTAACGGGGAAGGAAACTAAATCTCCTCTGGCAGAAAAACAGAATTAAAAAACTGTTATTTATTTATTTTTTCAGTTTCATATCATAAAGAAATTCATTTCAAAATTTAACTGTTTTAAATACATTAGATGCATATTTACACAATGAAAATATACACTAGCAACAGAGTATAGCATCATGGAATGATAATTTCATGTCAACAAGTTCTAATAATGGTTTCCAAACCATTAAAAACAATGTACAAAAATATATTGTAAAATCAGTCAGGTACACCTTCATGAAAAATTGGCACTCAAATCTTTCATTATTCATGCAATGCAAAAATAAGGTACAGCATATACAAATATATAAGTAAAACCCGCAACATGAACGAATAGTAATGCAAATCATGTGAACTATTATCATATCGACAATGAATAAAACGATTGTATACACACATTTTCATATCAAATCATAAATTATGTAGAAAACAATGAGAAACATATTAATCGATTTGAAAATATCAATTCTGATTGCTTATAAAATTATATTACATAACAAATAGTAATCTAACAAAGAAATTAGTAGGTAATATATACAAATGTATAAAACGAACATTCATGCAAATACACTATTTATTGCACTCAAAATACTTTGAAACGAGGAAAGACTCATAAAGAAGATATTTTTTTCGAATAACGATAATTATCATTACTTAAAGAAGAAAAAAGGGGGGATGGTAGTAAATCATAGATAGAGAATGAAGTGTCAACAGCTGTGGCCTATATCACCGAAATGGTAATCCGATGACTGAATTCCTTCGTCTTCATACCATTCATTTTGCTACGTGTTTACGCCCATGCTTCTCCTGCCTCTATCTCATATCACAGAGTTCACAATGGTTTAATTTTGAAATTCTGTTAATGTATGCTGTATGTGTTAACCTATAAACAGATAATCTAAATTTACTCACACTTCTGAAACAAATAAAGATATAGTCCTGTTCTACAATCAAACATGTCAATAATGAATATACTAAATACTGTATCTATACTTACGAATACAACTGCAACATTTATTTTTCCTCTTTGAGCCTTCTTTACAAGAACTCTTCTTTTTACACGATCTTCTTTTGCATTGTATTCGTCCATTCTAGAGAACAATATAAAATGGAACTTTAAAACATTTTTTTTTAATTTGCTACGACTAACAAATCATTATTTCACAAGAAAATGATTTTATGTTCTGGTACATGGGTGTATGTGACACTGGTAAGAAAATGATTTTATGTTCTGGTACATGGGTGTATGTGACACTGGTAAGAATTCCACGCGATAAACATAGAAATGAACGGAGTTAAAAGTAGTGTGCCAAGAACGGCCTTACAATCGGTATGAAACAAGTCAGACAGCATTTGTCCCAATGATAGGTTGTATTGGCAAACTAGATTGAATTTGTGAAATGCTGACTTTAAACGAGACTGTTGAAATCCCTGAACCATCAACTTGTTTGTCAGTAGCCTGCGACCCGAATCCAAAACTTAACGTGGATACTACGAAATTAGTTAAATAAATCAATTCAAATATTTAAACTTCATTATATATATGTTTGGTCTACAAACAAGAAGCCCATGTGTCTTATCGGTCACCTGAGTATTAGTTAAAAGTATCACTAGTCCCGAGGGCTATGAAACCTATAAAAATTATGTTCTGAATATCTAAGCTATATTCTAATATTCAGCAACAGTATTAAACAAGAGATGTTCTTAAAACCCTCGAAAGTGCCTATGCTGATGAAAGGCTTCACAAAATATAATATAAGTAACATCAAACGATATGACTAATTTGGGTCCATCCTAGAGTCAAAACTCTGGGGTTGCGAAATTCACAATTTTGGTACATCCTTTTCTGCTATTCCTAAATATGGACTTAGTTTTTACATTATATCAGTAAAATTAAAAAGGTCCTTCAAATGATAAAGACAATAATAACTATAATAATTTTGACTCCACCCTGGAACCAAACCCTTACACCCTAGGTTCATGAAATTTACAATTTTGGTAAATGACTACCTACTCCTTCTAAATAACTATTTAGTTTCAATTTGGTATCAATAGCATGAAAGATGATATTGTTTAAATATTTTACAGATATACACTATATATACCAAGTTTGGCCCTGCCCTGGAATCAGAAGCCCTGCCAGGGATCATGAAAGTTAACATTTTGGTAGAGGCCTGCATGCTCTACATCACAATGCATTTAGTTTTTCTTAAAGATATCCAGTTGTACAGAAGATTTTTAAAAATTGGTCAATTTTTGGCAGTTTTTGTCCCGCCCCCTAATACCCCGTGGATGCAGGAGTCCTGACATGTCCCGCTTGTCCCAAATATGCTTCATACCAAATTTGAAAAGAATTGCATTGGTAGATATAAAAAAGAAGTTAAAAATGTTCAATTGTTAACGTACGACGGACGACGCACCACAACAAATGCAGACCAATTGCAATAGGTCACCTGAGTTTACTAAAAATTGAATGTTCATGCATCATTGAATGATCATTATCGTCGAATGATTTTTTTGCATTCCGCAAAAATGAAAATCTTCAAAGAATGGAAACGTTTCTTACTTTGCATTTACATGTGACACATTTGACGATTCCATGAGAGCTGAGAACAGGATGCCATCGGGATTTATTTTTATATACACGTTTTCCTATCCTACATTCTGAAAGAGAACAAATCATCCAATGAAGTTTGATTTATCTATATATATACGTTTTCCTATCCCACATTCTGAAAGAGAACAAATCATCCAATGAAGTTTGATTTATCTATATATATACGTTTTCCTATCCCACATTCTAAAAGAGAACAAATCATCCAATGAAGTTTCTTGAGAAATGTCTTTAAATGTGAAACATGCTTCTTCCTACGATAACAATTAAATCATTTGTTAAAAGAATACGTTTTCATATAGTATTATCAGTATTTGTATTTCTTCAAAATTCATTGTTTTCATATTATAATTTCATTTCCCAGGTAATATCGTGCAATCTTAGTTTAGTAATGCATCTTGTGAAGAATATATTTTTGTATATCATAAGATATCATACATGTAAGATATAATAGTAAACAAAGACTATGCTATGTACAGTATTTAACCCACTTATTTTTACAAATTAATACAATTTTTCCACTTTCAACCATTAATATTGATAAGTCACATGAGGATCGATCCACCTTAAAATTAACTGTCAAGCTTTAAGCAAATGTTATTTAATATTTATGAACAATTTTCTGATACAATATTTATAGAAAAGATCCTATAATAGGACACCATAAATGTACAAATTTTTCAGGATTTTTTACCTTCTGATGTAGAATTGCACATTTAAGTATCTCTAAAAGATAGTTCGATGTTAGAAAAATGAATGCGCTCGGTTTGTTTAAAATAAAGCAAAAAACCCCACTAAAATCAATTTTTCCAGTGAAAAAATAAGACAGACAATAAAATATTTTAGTTCTTACGTCAGAGTACAAGAAATGGTTTCATATATTGTCCCTATTATATATTAATCTCTCAATTAATATTAATTAATCAATTAATATTGATTGAGTTCAAACGTCTGAATATCTGAATTTAATGTCACCAATACACCTTGTGGATATTTACCTCCATTTCCTATTTTTTCGGTGGGAGGCCTTGTACTTTGAATTATATCTGCTAATAAACTTCTGTCTGTAAAAACAAGTATTAAAAATAGTATAAATATTCAGTATATGATAGTGCAGGACGCATTCTATTATTAAGATCAAATGTAAGTCAGAAAACTAACCACTGTGTAATACACATGAAATTTACAAATGCATTGAAAGACTCTTTTAATAATGTAATATTTTCATGTTATCTCTTCAAAAGATCTCAGCTTTAACCTCTTATTCCAAGCTAAACGAAGTATCAAACTCTAATGCCCTTAATCAACACATTAAAGGTCCACGAAAATAAATGTGAAGATGGTTTGCTAATTATTTACTACAACCTTCAAATGAAACACTTTAGAATTCATGCCAAGCGAGGCGCCATTATATAATACCAGCATTTGCAAAACAGTAAACAACCTTAAAGATATTTTGTAAGAAGAAATACAATTTGTTGTAATTTTATGTATCATTATCAAATTTAGAAAGTGAAAATCGAAATCAGGATTTAAGCATTAGAATGAAATATAAATTCTTTGCATTTACTCACTGTTATATATGTATGTGAATATAATACAATAATCAACGAAATTAACACAAATAATCAAAGAAGTCTGAAATAAATTGAGATTTACCTGAGCAGACCTGACAGCAATCACTCCTATTGATACGAACCATGCTGTCTTTTGGACAATTAAGTATTGGACATGGTAAATGATTACATTTTACTTCTAAGCTGATTTTCTACAAAATAAAAATGACAATTTCAAATTGTAGAATTGTATTGTGGGTCGTAAAGAAACTTTATTCTTCATACACGAAATGTTTGTGGGGTGTTTTGTTTTCAAATACATTTTTAAAAATTTCTTACGTCACATGTACACGTGACACATGTTGAGTACCCGTTGGGTGGAATGTAAGGATGCCACACTGTTCCCGCACGATAGTGCCGCTTATCTCCTGGATAATAACATGTCTCATTGTCTTGTGTTAGTGTTTCTGGGAAAAAAAAGATGCCCAGCTGATAAGTTAGGAATTCTTTCTTCGGTCAACAATGATAAAGAAAGCATAATAATGTGTTACATTTAAGTTTTGTCCCCAAATTGATACGAAAATTGGACAGTAAAACCACAGACAGTGCATGGTATGTATCTACCTGGACAAGTCGGACAGCATTCACCGTCCATACGAACTTGGTTGTCACATGATAGCTTTGGACATATCACGTGATGACAAAGTATATTACCATTCTGGAATCCAAGGGAGAAAAACATATTATACCTGAAAGTGATAACTTTTGATTCTCGGGAATAAAAACTCCCGTATGCACTTTTTTTAATATAAAAAGTCACTAAATTTCCTTTGAAAGGGGAAAATTGAATAAATTTTAAGACTTTTAAATTTCACGATACGAACCTTACAGCTGCAGGTTCGACATGTGCCGTTTTTAGACGGAATCCAACTTTCGTCATTGTGATAAATTTTGCCCCCATCTTTACAGTCAGCCCTTCCTAATAATGGTAGACGTTCAGTTTTAGGAGCGGTTGTAGTCTCTGTTTGATCACGTGGTAAGTTCCAACATGAATTGGGAATGCTTAGCTACATTTAATGAAAAGAGAGTAAAATGTACATAATAATACATTTCCTAAGCGCAGTAAAACCTCGATTATGTTTGAAAAGTCTATTATGTCAAGCTTCATCATTAATACAGTAAAAATGAACTACATATAAAACATCTTCATTTGTAATAATTAAAATACATGTATGTATTGAATTATTTACGTTTGCTACAATTTCTCCTTTTCTGATTCCAGTGACACCAATCTGAAGAAATGATGTTGCAGCATCAAGACTTTTGTATACTTCGGGAGATATGTCATCTATTACACCACGTGCCTGAAAGAACAATCACATGTAAAAATCATTCAAGGCCAACCACAGTTACAAGGTGAAATATTCTGCTCTTGACAATATAAAGTACATCCTAGATTTTTTCCCAAAAATGAGTCACTGGAACAAAGAGGTACTCTTTCGAAAATAATAAATTAACAAAACCTTAATTGTTTTCAACAAGAAAATCGTTTGCATAATCCTTTCAGGTTTTTATTGCATACACTGTTTCCAATCTTACGGATAATTTATATTTCTTGTTTAATTGTGCTTAACGAGATTTCATTTTTTATAAACCATTCATAAATTTTATGGACCAATTGAAGACTCAAGTGCAGAAATGTCAAGAAATATTGGTTGTTAAAGCAAATGTAATCATCTCACGCTGTTTAACTGGTTTGCTTGTCGAAATTGAAAACATCGTATTAAAGAGGTATGTTTATTTTTCAGGTAAAGTTATCTATCGCATCTGTTTTGTTAAAAGCAATTGAACTTTATTTTTAGTCAATCACTTGCACATGACTGGGGTTATTTTGGCTATTTTACCAAGTGCTACAAGACACCTCAAGTGCGCCAAACAAGAAGCAGGGGCATTTTTGGTAGCCTTGAATGAAATGTGCTGATATTCATCAGCCAAGAAAGCACGCCACTTTATGTTTGATGATGTTTAACACATTCATGAAAACTGTCTATTTTTATGCCCATGTGGAAAACGTTTCAATGGTCTTACCATTCCATTGATAAAATTGGGTATGAAGAGAGTATATATCGCATTCTTGTTGTTTGATGCCGATTTGGAATCAAAGTCTCCGACCAGAAGAGCATTCAGGGAGGAATAGTCTTGAAGACCTGATAAGATAATTTGATAATGCAAACGACATTTATGATCTGGAACTAACCACGCCACTCCTCCTACTCCTGTGGGTGATGTTTGTAATGACGTCATCAAAAAAGGCGAGTCTAAAAATACAATAACAATGTCAGAAAACTGAATGATAAATAAAACTTCGACGATAGTTTTGAAGCACATGATTGTTGCGTACCTTTAACATAGTCAATATAATCACTATATTGAATACTCTCAATTCGTCCTCTAAGTGCCACATACGACTTCCTCTCCGTTTCCACATTGATAAATAATCTACCAGCCAGTAGTAATGCTATGTATTTGGCCCGTACGTTTTTGATAACACCTGATGCCTACAAAACATTTGTTTACAGAATTTAAAAATGAAGCTATCACTACATTTGATTCACCATTAGATTCACAATCTCACAAATATCCTCTTGCTGAAAGAGAAAAAAAATATTTACTTACTACTCCATCATAGGAGGAGGAATTTCTTCTGAACTGTCCACTGAGGTTATAGATAATCGTTCTTCTTCCTGTTTTTGTCGGTAAAGATTCTATTGTCAAGTACCTTACAGGACTGGTCATACCTTTCAAGTCTATCTGTAAGGTAGTGTCACATCTCCTTTACAATATCATATTTATTTCGTTTTTATTAATACATATATAATGGATTTCCCATGGTTTGATATGATTTACATTCAACGAGTTGTGTGTTTTCTATCCCCGCGCCTTGGCGATGGGATAGGAAACGCACAACAAGTTGGATATAAATCATATCAAAGCACAAATCATTGGAGAATCTTTTTATCACATGTTAACACCCCACCCACCCCCGGTTATTCATTTGTGTTACTGTATTGTTGGGAATTTTGCTTCCTGACATTTTGTTAAAAAAAAAAAACCTACGTAAAATTGACGTTTGTATGTGACGTCACCAACGGTGTAGGAAAACAGAATAATAATTAAAATGTATGTAATGAATGATATCCACTGGATAAAGGGGAAACATGTGATAAAATACTGATAACAATTCGTCTTTAAAATTCAGTTTTAAAACATATACATATAAATGATCGCATAATTTTCAATTCCGTATTTTTTTATGTAGGTTATTTTTTCTACTTACGTCGTAACTAATGTGTCCGTTGTCGTGCAAATTTAACACTGCAAAGCCTGCGCTGGACAATGCGATCTGCGGATATAACAGTGCTTCGCCACTTGAAAGAACCCCTATGAATGCTAAATAACAAATGAGAATAAGGATATGAATTAATGCACTTTTAGAACTTTTGATTTTTCAAATTTCAGAGAATTTTATGTTTTGCGTATTTGTGTAGAACGTCATTGTATTCATTTGAAACAATACAGAGCACTTCAAAGGGGGGTGGGGGTGGGGGTGAAGATAACGAATAGTGATCAATCTCATAATTCCTATAAAGAAAACAAAATTAAGAGTATGGCAAACATGGACCCCTGGATGCACCTGAGGTGGGATCAGCTGCCTAGGAGGAATAAACATCTCCTGTCGACCGGTCATACCCGCCGTGAGCCCTATATCTGAGTAATCCTGAGTCGAAATCAGTATGTAAAGAACGGCCGAACAGTCTCAATTTGTATGAAACATGTCAGACAGAATTTTACCCAATGACAGGTTGTATTGGTAAATTATATTGTAATAACGAAATGCTGACTTTAAACGAGACTGTTGAAACCTCTGTAACATCAACTTTTATTTGTCATTAGCCTGCCTCGATTTAAAAACTTACCATACGCAGAACAAGCTCTTGTGTATCGAATCAGCTGATAGATATAAATACCATATGCAAGTGCTCATTTAATTGAGATCCAGTGAAAAACATTCGACATAAATTATCATTTATGCATGTAGGTAAAACTGATAAATGGGTTATTCTGGGAATACACTTCTATTACATACATGTACCACTGGAAATTACTCACCTCGACAAGTGCCAGCTGGTGTGATTGTCCCAATGATAGTTGTTCCTCCCTTAGATGTCACTCTCATTCGGAGTCGGGCTTTAGCAATAAGTTTTCTGCTCTTTTTATTAAGATTCAACCAAGTACCTCGTAGTTTGTTGCTATTCTGCAATGTTTAAATACGAATATTGTTATTGCTCTTCCCGTTTCGATTACTTTAGAGATGATGTCTCATTTTTTAATCATATTATTTGATTTCCTTACCTTTCGTCTTCGCACTCTTCTTATATGCTTATGAAGAATTTGAGTTCTTTTTTCTATGGTTACAAAATATTCTCGCTTTCTTCCTGTAGAAGAATTTACAAAAGTTAGACCTATATTAGTATTTAATGCAATAATTGTTGAAGCTATATTCTTAAGATGGTTTGCATACGTTTTGTGTTATAAAGACCGTCGAACTTGACCGTATACTCCAGGTTTTTGCTTCGAATGCCGTAGAACATCTCAGCGTACCCTCCGATACCGTACTGAGTTGGCGATACAAGTATCGTTGAAAATGTACCTTAAATTGAAACAAAACGCATGTGATAAGTCTACCATTTTTCTTATCAAGATAATGAATTGTATATGTGTTGAAATCTTGTCTTTTAATCGATGTCTTTGATACTTAAAGCTTTCACAATTTACGTGAAGCTCATTATTTTAGTCTTTGATTCTCTATATTGTTGGAAGATGCGTTGTATAAACTAAGAAGTACCAATTTATATAACAAAGAAAACACCTGAATTATTTCCAGACAAGATATCGCAGAAATGTATAGATAGACACAACAAGATTTATTAGCGTAATTTAAGAGTTTATACTCGTCAAATTGACGGCTTTCTCATCCAAAGGTGCGATTCAATAAACACTCTAAGTTGATTATATAACATAGACGGTGGAGCTACAAATTGCGTGTGGTCTGTGCTGTATTAATGATCATTAGACATAACTGAATTCAAGTTCTGCGAAATTATATTGAATTTGGAACTAAAATCTACTCACTTTTCTGTCTGGATTTGTCAACTTCCGGTTTACCAGCAATTTCGCCATTTTTGAAAGATGACGTTGTTATTACCAGTAGAAATATTCCTTTGTGTAGGTAACGGTAGTAATATTCGGGAACATTTTCCCATTCCCCACATATCTGTATTAGGAAAATAGATTGTATATATATATATATATATATATATATATAAAGCACTAAAAATGATCAACGACACGAACAACAGTGAATTGTCAAATTTTCAGGACAACCTGTCCCTTTCTCAGGACGATAGAATATTTACATATAAAAGAAAACTAAATAGAAAAAGAAACTAAAACTACAACTAAACTACAAAGGCTGATAACAAACTAAACGTCTACATATTAAAATTATTGAGTGTAATATGTGGCAAATAGAAAAGTCTGTTCCCATCGAGCGTCAAGACTTTCGATGTTGAGTGTTGTTGGATTATAGTGCTTTATATATATATATATATATATATATATAAAAGCCTAAATGAATTCCTGAACATTAATTTTCTACTCATGTATCGATACCGCATTATCCAATGATATATTTGTATAAAATATTTTACCCCCTTTTTATTTAGAAGTTTAAAATCATTTTAAATGTGTTTCATAGAAAAGATGGTGTATTTGTCGTTTCGAATGTGTGCGGTATCAACTGCAGAATTATTCTATGCGATAAGATATCATGATAGTGGTACCTGTTTGTCAGGGTATCTGGTTTGGAGGCGTTTTTCCATCAAAACATTTCCGTTTGTATCTGTCAGCAAGAGTTTTTCTGGGTTTTGAAGTCTGTAACATAAATATGAAGCCATTCTACGTATCAGCATTCTGAGAAGGGGGAAATATACAACTACCGCTTTGACAGTCTGAGCTTGTTCTGAATGAAATTGAGCTTGTCTTAGATATGGAAAATTTATAGAGCGATTTCTGAGAGTTTTACTGCAAAACGGAAATCATAAAATAGGATTTAGAATATGTTTCATTCATTAAGGCTGTCTGATATTTTCTTTCCGTATTATTTAAATGCATATTTATCGCCGAAGATGTACCTAGGTCAGCGCTTCTTACATTCATTTTGGCATTTTATGATTATAAATAGGTTCATTCAAAATATGTTCGAATTGATCCTTGGTGTAAAATTTCAAAAGCTGACTTTCCTTGGTTTTCACTTGCTATTTTGAGATAAAAGACGAATACAACTTTGGAATTATCAAGAGAAGAATATTTTAAAGAAAATTAATGTTGAAAATGTACGCATGTTTTAACCAAGTATTGTCAGTGAAGCGGAACGGTTTCATCGAACCTTCACTTTGATAGGCTGTTTTTTATCACATCTATAGTACTGGAGTCTCCGATTTTAGCACACTTAAGATAATGCTAAGCCACAGCTAAGCTTAAGATAACCTGAAGATAAAGTTGGCCATAGCTAAGGATTTGGTTAACAATAAAATTGCTATCACATTGCCCATGAAGAGTGGTATCAAAATATATTCAAATGATTTTAATGTTCGTGTTAAAGAGTATTGAGAGTATTTTCCATCCCTATACGCAATACAGTCTTTGTGTGGTGGTGGTTTCGCCGTCAGTTATCTCATTGTACCCTCTCTTTGAGTGGATTATGAGAAAATAAAACAGTAATAAATGTTTGTCTAATCATTTTTCACTGAATCAGATTACGAGGGAATTAAGTGCTTATATCTGCCCGCCGTGTGTCCCACTTCCACCTTCCAGCCGTGAAATGTTGCAGATGATTATATGTTTTCCACAGACTGACGCCAATACTGTGATTTCTTGACTTTCCTTCACGCAACACAGAGAACGTCTTATTAATCAAGAACGTAAATTTGTGTTCGTATGCTTTGTACCTGCTTAAGGAAGGTACACCTTATTGCGTATATCTTAAGACGGGGCGGAATAAATTATCTTCCAATAAAAGCACCCGTCCGGGCACTAATTCAGATTAAATTTTTATAGTTTCCAATCACATTTTTGTGACCAGATTTATTTAAGACTAATAATTATCCCATATTGTAATTGGCTTGAAATGAGAAGGTCAGTAACAGAGGAAACCTTAATGGTTGGAGAATGTTGGTCGATGTGTGAAATTTAATTTCTTTGATACCACTTGATGAAAATACAAGCACTTTATGATCTCTTCAAAGTCTTTAAATTCTTCGTGTGCGATACTGTCTTTCAGTTTTTATTCGTTCACATTTCATGCATATCTTACCCTTCGTATTTGATGGAAAAGCGCAGTCCCATGTTTGTTGTAACTCGTAAATGTACGACTGCCACTGCACGAGTGGGCAATGGCCGTCTGGAAATGACGTTACGACCGACTAGAAGTGCAACATACTCTGCAATTGTACATGTAGGTGGTTAAACACCATGATTGTAAAATGGGTCTGTATTGTTTATAATATCCTCTTTACATTGAAAGGTCCCTGCAACTGGGTAATTAGCAAAGTATGACAAGTTAATGTTTGCTTTATCTTTGAACTTACTTTTATTGATAACTTTTTGACGTATTTTTTCTTCCAAGTTTATAGCATTATCAATTTCCTTGGACATCTTTTCTGGTAGAAGGCTGAACATATCTTCAAATGTTTCGTCTGAAAGCAATTAGGAATTGTGTGAAAATATAGATATCATCAAGATCACGAATCGACAAGGTCTGCCTTCATTCATTTCGGAAAGCTGCACTTTCCAACCAATTATTTCAATGAAAAAGTATCGCCATTCATTGAAAAAAATGAGTCTGAATGATAATTGGTGTACTTTATTCAAACACACAGTTAGGAAATATCTTTTATTCTACCATATGTTTCCGTCAATAGGTGTAACGAAACAGTACTTCAAACGCTATGGATAACAATGTTAAGTAGATGCCGCGGAAAGTGAGCAACTCTTTGAAATTGCCTCGTTACTCATTAAGACAAAAATAACGCTAGATTAGCAGATGACGGACAGGAAAGCGCAAATTCTGGGCAACAGCTTAGCGCGCGCTGAATGCTTTCTAAAGCTCGTGCCCGACGTAAACATCATAACAGGCGACGATGGACGCCAGGGTGCGTAAGAAAACAAGCACGTTTTTCGTAAGATTTCAAAATTTTACTTGGAAAGATCACGCAAATGCTTCACTTTTGAGATCAATTGGTGGTCTCACAAAATCTAAAAGTAGAGTTTACATTTCTTTCTAAATTGAATTGCTCTATGTCAGAAGATAGTAGCATCTTTACGAAAATTATGAACGGTAACACGTTTTTAAAAATGGACGGATTTCTTTGTTGAATATTTATTGATATGGACTGAAATCATGTTTTTTTTTAAGTTTGTGCTCAGCAGATTGACTATTAGTTTTCCAATTCGGAGCGTTCATATCTTATATTAGGAGAGAGAGAGAGAGAGAGAGAGAGAGAGAGAGAGAGAGAGAGAGAGCAACAGGTTTGTTAAAATATTTTCAAAAATGCCAGACGTGATGTTGTTTCAAAAATAGAATTCTACATTTAATCACGTAGATGTGAAATTCAATCATTTACCACTTAGGTAATGCAAAAAAATCTTAATGACTTTAAACTCATATTAATCGAGGATTACAGCGGTGTATTTTTCACACTTTTAACTTCGAACACCTAGCGGGATTGTATAAAAAGGCTCATTGAGTGGTGATAGGGCCACTTGAACTAGTGTAAGGAATCAGGGGGTATTAAATCGATACAAAATATTGGTCTGAAAAGTAAACAGAAAGGCGATGAAGAGTAAATAGATTGTGCAATTCAAACAAGTATGGGGGTATAATATGAGATTCTCTCCAGATCAAGAAGTCGGGAACGAGGTTTCGACTAGACACTATTTACGCTACTGAAAGCCTGGTAATCCCTGTGTCAAACATACTAAGTGTTTGCATGTATTTCTTTAAAAACAGCTACACATTTTTTTATATACACTTGAAATATTTAACACATGAGTAACCCGTCAGTAAGCATTAATTGTTTCTGACAAATTTCGATAATTTATGGATTTTAGTTTTTGGATACTTTTCCCTTACAATGTTCCACAGTAGATAGAACAGACTGTAAAGTGATTACATATGTAGATATTCGCGTTGAAACTTATTTGAATAACCATTTTTAATATCTTATATTCCGCCTTCTAGTCAGTTTGCTATCCCTTCCAGTAACAAACGTAGGGAGACTCTTTTCCTTTTTATGCGAGATAATTTTACAAAAGTCACGATGAAGTGTTCAGGCCGAAATAAAAGCTAATTATCGTCTGATACCTTTATGATTTAGAGATAATTTGGTGACCCTTGTCATTTTTGATATGTCTCCGGAAGTTAAAGACGGATAGATTTACTTATAATTATCTTGTTAGGACGGGCACTAGGTTAACATGCCCATTAACCTTAATATGGTGACAGAGTTTACAAATAACGGTATACAAGGCCGGGCACAGCAATACAGGCAATGCGTTTAGTTAATTCAATTCCAAAGGAATCACAGATACAATTGATTAAAGTGCTCTAACTGCAACCAATTACATCAAACGATTTACTGGGTGACTTCAAAAAAATCTTCAATGACCAATTTATGTAAATTATCAGATATCAATAAATTTAAAACATTCAATCCTTATTATTGATACAAGTTCGTGCTTTCAGGAGTGATTTCTTAAATACTGACTTTCATCAAACAACAAGGACCCCTGCCATGGTCGTCAAATTCTCCTTACAGTTTCATGATAATGTGCATCGCACTGTGATGCAATCTTAAACAAAGTGTTATTTCTTAATTATCATCAACCATAGGATAACTTGTCCTAACGTTAATCCTAAATTTATTCTCTACTCTAAACTTGGGTTTTACCACTGAAAATTCGATCCTTGTGATTGGCAGTGATTACTTGTGAGAGTACATTGTGGTAACCCAGATCTCCGGGTATTTCATCTCCCTCCCCCCCCCCCCCCCAATTAATTACTATAATGTGTCAATATCCGAGCCTACGAGATGTATTGATATATGCTGCAGAAGTTGTTAATTGTCGTAAAATAAAGAAATGCTTGCCTTTAACCTTAGGAAGGCTCGTTTCTTACTCTAATCATAGCTTTATTCCTATAAACTCTAACCATCCCGTGGGGATTCGGGTTAGAATAGGTCCTCAGTATGCCCTTGCTTGTCATAAGAGGCGACTAAATGGGGCGGTCCATCGGATGAGACCGCAAAAAATGAGGTCCCGTGTCACAGCAGGTGTGGCACGATAAAGATCCCTACCTGGTCAATGGCCATAAGCGCCGAGCATAGGGCTAAATTTTGCAGCCCTTCACCGACAATGGTGAAGTCTCCATATGAGTGAAATATTCTTGAGAGGGACGTAAAACAATATTCAATCAATCAATATAAACTCTAACCATACATTTTGTAAGACTTGTCACCAAAAGCTAATCCTAACCCTAGCCTTATCCCTAACTCTAACAGTAGGACGGCTTAACCCTTAGCACGCCTAACCGTAACTTCAATAAGACGTAATCCTATGTAAACCTAACTCAAGTCCCAGAAAGAGAAATCCCTAAATGCACTAAACCCTGTAGTCTCAAGAAGACTTCACCTTCAGTACCCCTAACCTAAAACCCCTGAAGACTTAACCCAAGTATACTAACCTTAACCCTGGGATGACTTAACCTTAGTCTCAGGAAGACTTAACCCTAGAACGACTTAACCTTAGTCTCAGGAAAACTTAACCCAAAGCACAGCAAACTTTTTTTCCTGGATGACTTAATCTAAATACCCCTAATGGTAAACCCATAATTCTAAAAGGACTTAGCCTAGTATACACCAATCTTTATGCAAGGAGGAATTCACTCCAATTACACTATAGTCTCAATTCTTAATTAGTTCGATTTTATCTTGAAATTCGGGGTTATGTTAACATTCAGAGGCAAATTGCTATACGTAACTCTGAATTGTTAAGCAATGCATTTATACAGCTACATAAATTACCATACATGGTCTTCGTCAATTGTTTTTACAAAGTTTGAAATTGAATATGAAAAATGTGTTGCCGTCACGGATACCATTTGTGCGTCAATATATATGATTTTTATGCAAGGAAAACCTTATCGTGTTCCGAATTTCTATTTCGAATAATCCTAGATACACCCACTTTCAAAAAAAAAATCGCACTGATGATATCTTCTTAATGTCTTGACAGGAACAGAAATGTATATAGCTATATTAAGAAATCGTTTCTGGTAGAAATAGTAAACTTCATTGTATGATAAACGTCTTAAAGAGGAAACCTCACAGTCGACAATGCTTGTTAAGACTGAATCAATATGACATTACCTTCCTCCGGACAAGACTTGCAGCACTTGCCTTCCAGAAGCACCGGGTTGTCGCACCTGGGCACAGGACAGAGGCTCTTGATGTTTTTGCACTTGACATTTCCAATATGCTGCATAATTCCCTTCTTGATATTCTACAATAGAAATGAAATCAAGTAATAGGTACGTTTTAAGTATAGGAGTTTTGTACATGTAGATATGTGGAGAAAGTTAAACGTTTATTTAATTTTTTTCATATATCAAAAATTTGTAAATAATTTGTAAATAAAAGACTAATTTCTTTTTCTACATCGTCTTTTATGGAAATGTTCCTTTATATTGGACGATGGTTTACCTGTTATCATTATGTCATTTAAGTTGGAATTTCAAAAATCAGAACATAAATTAACCAAACTGTCGGTCAGCCACCAACAAAAATAATAATCAATTCATTTGCCAATAAATCTATAAAAAATAAATACAAATAATTCTGTGGTCGTCTAGCAGGAATTTAGATAAAGAAAATGATGATTTATTCGTTCCAAAAAGCTTATTCATGGGATTGAAATGGCCCCTGTTCGTTCGACCACCGTAAATTACATTGAGGGTGTGAAGTAATTTTGTTTCCTTAATCTCCCCGATCAAGCTATCGGCATACACGGGCCCTTCAAGTAATCCACAAGTACCCCAGTACATTGAAGACGTCTCAATTGCTTTTGAACTTTTAGGTTTGCAGAAAGAGACTGGTTTAATCCTAGCGATATAAATTATTCAAGTAAGGGATGGCAACTTTTAATAAATGCTTCACAGCGTCTTTCAAAAGAGACGAGGGGTTTTGTTGTGAAACTTGGTTTACTTTCCCAATTAAAAGGCAACATGATTTAGACTGTATAATTTTGTAAACCAACGGAACTGAGTATTTTGAGATATAAATGTCACAAGAGGAATGTTCCTTCCTTGCTTTAGGATTAAGATAACAAGTAAACACATAAACAATGTGTCACTTTCTATAGAAGTAATGAACTATGGAGATACTCAAAGCAATAAAATTAATCTTAACTGTCAGAAAGTGTCCACGGACTTCTTACATGTATCAAATGTACCTTGTTGAAATAATAAGCTAAATGGCCGTGCTGAATAATAAATCTTCTTTTTTTCTCTGTGTTAATCATATTATTCATTTGTTATGTATCAATTATAAACTAAAAATAAATGAACCACAAGCACAAATTAATTCTTAAGTTCCTATACAGTGGTTTGCATTAAATGACATCTTCACATGTTCTTTATGGTGCAATATATACATGTAACAAGACAAATATTCTTCATCGTTTATGTGTGTAATACATATAGTATGTCAAAAGTAAAAGCCATAAAAGCCAATGCAAGGATACGTTTGTTTAGGCATCAGCAGTTTTAAGTTATGAGTCATGTTTTAACGACATGTAATTGCTTGTATTGCAATTCTTAGAGTGGAATCCACGGAACATCCGCTAGAGAACTCCATTGTAGCCAATATTCTGATATAATATTACAATTTTGATAAACAGTGAGTGCACTGTTTTCTCTTTTAGTAATATGTTTGGTAATTATTGGGAATATGATAACATGTACATAAAAGAAACAAGACACAAATAAAAATGCATTCTTTAAGAAGAATAGAAATAGTCAGTGGGTTCCTGTTTTAATGCACAATCTTCCGCATTCTTCAGAATATTATTATATTTGATCCAACGATCACCGTGACAATGGAATTTTATTAATCCCGTACATATTTTCCAGCAAAACAAAATCCTCCCTTAGGCTGTGTTGCCGTTAAGTATATGTTTTCACTTGTTTATTTATTTATTCGTTTTTACGTTGAAGTATCACTCCATCATTACGACAGTCTTATTTTCACCGGATGTTCGAGTCGTTTCGAAGGTGAGAGAGTGAAATCGACATCCTGCCGATTCCCCGCGACCAATTATCACGAATAGGTTACCGGTTTCATTTTTTCGATTTCTGAAGTTGCACATTCATTCATAAAACATTGGAATAATGGAGATCATTTACTGGCTATTATCTAAAAATGGTACAGCAAAATTAGGCCTTGTAGGAGGAATGAAGGAGCTAAGTATCCGGGGGCTTAATTCTCTAATGCAATTATGTCTTTACTTTAGACCAAAACGTTGACAGTTGTCTAACATAAAGAAATCCAAGCAAGACTTTAATGAAAGATGTGAATCCAATGGGATAAAATTTTATTGCCTACTCAATATCATGTCATGGATGTGTTTTTTTCTGTTAAGAGAATTCCTGTTGGATTCTGAAAACTTGTCATTAAAATTTCCGTCGGCTGAAATATTTCTGTCAACATGTTACATGGATGATCCCATTCAGTAATGTTAATTGATGATTACAAGTATCCAAAAAGAAAATTGAATGGAAGGAAAATGCCAACGCCATTCCGTAATACCATACACTGACTTATCTTACAATGTATGGCGAGAGGAAACACAGAAAACACATCGACAGATGACCTTGCATGATCTATCTTCCTGTTATGATCTCAGTTTTTATTGTTTTACAAACTGTAAACGTTTCTTTTGTCATTATTTTCTGTTCTTCTGGTAATTTAACTTATAGATCTCCATCCATGTGAGGGGAAACCCCATTCGCTATAATTTAAGTACTTATTTTGTTCTAAATTTTTCGTCTGTAGTTTTTTTCTTTTTGAAGTAACACCCCCTTTCCACCCGAACACACATGACGTGGAAAAAGTCACGTGTGGCGTTACAGCATCATCACTCTGTGTACACAACTCTAAATGCTTTGATTGCGTACAACTTTCTTTTACTTCAATTTTGTGATTGACTAATATTTAGTATATCAAGAATTCATTACAGTACAGTTTTCAAAAATTACCCCATTTTCATTCAAACCATCAAATTAATTTATTTAGTTACACACAGACACACACTCTCTCAGTGTGTATGTGTTCATTAAGTTGAAAATGTACCAGATTCATTATTAAAGATAGTTCAAAACACCATTTCGAAATTTACCAAGATTCGCTTAACCTGTTTAGATGTTTTCATGTCACAGACTCAGCATTTGTAAGGAACAATGTTTGCAGCACGCTGTGCCCAGATTTCAGCAAGACCTGTAAACACATTGACCTAGTGTTCGATTTCTGTTTGCCAGAAACATAATCTTAACGAGTATTATGTAAAGTACCAAAGGAAATAGTCTTATCCTAATTGATCTTGAATCGTGTTGTGACCTTGACGCTTCCATAGTTCCGTTACATGATGTATAAATAGTTTCATAAAGTTGGAGAAAGCTCTCTTACACTTTGATTTGCATCATTAGCTTCTTTCAGATATAATTATTGCAATTATATTTTGATCATTCTAAATAAAAATTGCAGATGTAGTATCTTGCATATATGCTACTTCCTCTTAGTTCCCCCAATAGTTATTTCCTCATATCAAATTAACATTGGCAGAGATTCTGTCTGGGTCAAAGGGACTAACAACAGAACTATATATCTTACATTTAAAATTTAAGGAGTGTATTAGTTCGAAAACCATTACAGATAATTATGATAACGTTCCGCAATAAACGACTCTGAAAGATGTCATTTTCCGCCTCCGCCAGGGAAGAGTGCCTCAACCTTACAAATTTACGGCAAATTGCAAAAATTCCTCCCTGGCAATATAATCTCCTTTATCTTGCCATGTAACACTTTTTCTTGTTAGTAATTGACATATTACATTGAAACATAAAATGAGCATAACTGTCTATCAAGGAAGAGCTTCTGAAACTACCGAGAAATTCCAAACTGTTCCGTATCGTCTGAGATTCTTGCATGTTGTAAGTATTAGAGAGACACTTGCACGGTCTGTGTCTATCGCAAACACTGGAGAAATGACATCAACAATCAGACTGTTATCGTTCTTCAGGGCTTTTAATGCAAAATATTTGGAAATGTAACACGGTTTGTGTGATATACATAGAAAAACAGTATATTGTGCTTCACATCGTTTGTCGGTTCCGTCTGCACCCAGTTTCCTCAGAAACACGGTCCAAATTTGAGTTTTAAAGCTTTGGTTTTTTTTCTAGAAAAGTGGTATCTTCTTATGGAGTTCTTTGGTGTCGGTTTTAAGAAAGCGATTGATATATACACAAGTAGAATAGAATATCATTTCTTTCCAATTTGGACCCATTAAGGGAATTCAAAACAAATTTAACATGAGTATTGAAAAAATGAAATAAAGTAAAAATAAACAGGGAAAGCGCTTAGGTGAAACTTAAATACATCATGTATCATCATCTAAGTACATTAATAAATAATAGTGACTTGACTATTAACCACTTGGAAAGGTGATACCACAGATGTTTCTGTTTGGAATTTTCACACAGAATATTTTATATGTACATTGTATACTAACAAATTCTACCCACTCATGAAGAAAAAATGTAAGCAAAACTTCAATAACTTAATACAAAATCAACAACACAAAAATGGTCCCTGAAAGTGAAAGTTAATTATGACGTAACACTTACCGGTACACACTGACAGATGAGGCACACGAATGGTCCATCTGGATTTAAGGTGGGATTAAACTTTTCTCCGAGTTTATAAAAAGAATTTCCAAGATTACATCCTATAATAAGAGGGGAAAAAAAACAAGAATCAGATGATTACATAATGGAGATGAACAATTGACCTCGGTTGTCTGCCCTTGGAGATGAAAGACAAGGGAGGTATTATGGTATTTTACACTAAATATTTTATACAGTTTATTGTCAACCTTGTGAATACATTTTTATTTAGCAGAAAGATAACCATGAAATCATACGCCGTAAACTCTGCCGTCCAGCTCTGCCTGTCATGATGAAAGAAAATTGTTCCGACATTTACGATATAAAAGCTTAGCAGCTTTTTATATAAAATTCTCTGACCTTTGCTGTGTTCCACGGAAAATATTTTTTTTTCCAAATAATTATTGTTTCATTTTTTCCGAAACACGCATAATTATAAGAGAGTTATGGACTGCTACACTTTTCCTGTAATTAGCAGAAGCGTTACGTGAAAATGAGGTCATTTAGATTAGTGGGTTTATTTCTAGCCAGACACTTTGGATTATTTTGAAACACAACAGATAAAGACATTTTATGAATCATTACTACATTTTTAAAAAACTGGCACCCAAGTTGCATTCTTACAGGTTTAGTATATTTTGTATTCTCTGTTGAAAATGAAAATCATTCGTCAGGATGTCAAGTCAGCTGATTCCAGTTTCCTTGATCTAGTGTTCTAATAGATCTTTTTATATAACAAAATCATATCAAAGAGAAATGAATTTTTTAATACCAAGTTTTCGTAAGTTTATTTTTATCCTTGCTGCAATCCGTACGCTTACGTGTTTTTAAAAACTGTTAAAAAGAATAATTGAAAAAATAATTGAATTTTGAAAAACTCGAACAATTTTTTTTTAAAGAAATAGTTATGATTAATACTACCATGCTGGTAAAATAGTTCTTAGTCATTATTAAATCTATCCACTCAAGTTTCACAAAAACAAATTGAACTAGTCATTTCTTTAAGTTGAAAAGCTTTGCAAAAGATATAATTAAATTTTACGAGTTAATTTTTTGGAAAGGATCTTGTAAAGTTTTTAGGCATACAAATACATGATTAATACTGCAATGTTGGTACGGTGTATATTAGTCATGCTTATAATTGACACAATTGTATCTCAGCATTCTGCTAATCCGTTTTAACACATGCACCACTGTTTTAATTGTCGCTAGCTGTCAGAGACGTTAAGTACGTAAACGCAATGAGGATAACTATCTCCAAATGAAAGGAAAATGCTCTAATTTGTGTCCAGATTTTATTTTGAAATTTCACTGACACAAACACACACCGTATCTTACATGTGCTGACTTAAACATTTAGAAAAATAAGCCAAATTACATCTCATTAATGTCGGGGCTATATATCACATTTTTTATACACCTAATCAACTTGCTTCAGTAATTTTCAAATTTATGTACATACATCGTAAATGTATCATGTTTCAGTGACCGATTCGAAGTCTCCGGAACTGTAATTATAGTAGATGCTGTTGAAATGACCACCCCTTTGATCAATTGAGCGCTGATTTGTAATGACGATCAGTCAATGGAAAGCCATTACGCTCGTGTGGATAGAACTCAACGCTATGCTCTCTGCCAATTGTTTTCAGTCAAAAACAGCTGGAACTTGTATCTTTCACTCAGATTAATCATTCTAATTAGCGTATTTTTAGAAACTCAAAATTGTACGAGTTGAAAACTTCATCAAGTTTATAAAAAGTGTAAAGGAGTCATATTCCTTTTTAAAAATCTTTTAAGGCTGAAAAAAGTTCAATAGGATTGAAGAATTATTTATTTGAAAACAAATAAAACAATCTTACCCGGATATTTTCGATATATTCTCCCATAATCAACCTCCTCTGGAATCAACACCTTGAACCTCTCTTTAGTGTTGCCTGCATGCTTTAGAAGCAGAAACCGGTCTCTTATATTTCCATCAATGTTTACAACCATCTGCAGAAGCACGTAGATTGTCAATAAAGGAGTCATTTCATTCGCAAAATTAAGATTAAATCCTAGGTTCAAGCTGAACACCTGCAACTCGTCTTAAAATCTTTTTGAATCAAGGGGCCGCAGCGCAAATTCCAATAAAATTATTCAAATACGGTATAGTACCCCTCCACTCGAAAGTATATGCCAGTCTTTACAATGGTAAACTACCAATAAATATTTTTTGAAGTTAACTAACTTTTCACACTCTCTACTATCTACAATAAATTATTTCTTAAGTGAAATAGATAAATAACTAAGAACAAATATTCCTTGTATCGAATCCAAGCCGCGTATATAAAAAGATTTAAGTCCAACGGCAAATATTTCAACGCTGATCTATTTACTAAACTAGACGTGTGAAAACTGTATATACGAGACTTTACACCCAATCGGAGGATTGTTTTCAAATCGCAAATACGTTCAGAAGTTGTTATCTTTCTTCAATGTAAGAGGAATTTCGCTTTATGAATACTGTTCCTTTTTTCTCCGAAGACAGAGATCGTCGAAAGAGCACCAGCTATTGGTCGTAACCGTTAAAAACTAACAAAGAGCGGCATGTCACCCGCTGTTTTATACCCAATCATATTCCATCTTCCCGCAAACGAAAAAAAAAATGTCTATATTCTTTGACCAAAATATAACATTTTATCGATTGGAGGATAAAAATAACCTTAATAATTACACGGTATAATCTCCGTCTTTTATTTATCGACTAGTAATTATATGTCGATACCAAAGTTGACACCATGGAAGAAAAATAAACTGGATCAAGTAGTTATACCCACGCGTACTTCTTCAACTTGCAACAATTCAATCAGAATGCAACAATTTTTTTTATTTTCTAATTTCGGAAGGTGGTATTTTATGAAATTTAATTTGTGAAGAATTTCAGTTACTATTCTCAGTTCCATTTCTTTCCACACTCAATACACGTAATTTTTCATATCTAAAATATCGAATATATCCCGAAAGCCTACCAACTTATTTTAATCTAAAGATACATGATTGATTGATTGAATGTTGTTTAACGTCCCTCTCGAAAATCTTTCACTTATATGGAGACGTCACCATTGCCGGTGAAGGACTGCAAAATTTAGGCCTATGCTCGGCGCTTATGGCCTTTGAGCAGAGAGGGGTCTTTAACGTGCCACACCTGCTGTGACACGGGACTTCGGTTTTTGCGGTCTCATCCGAAGGACCGTCCCATTTAGTCGTCTCTTACCACATGCAAGGGGTACTAAGGACCTATTCTAACCCGGATCCCCAAGGGACTAAAGATACATGAAATTGCAAACTCCAATGGGGACAAAAAAAAAACAAGTAATAAAAAAACTGATAGTAAAACAGATTAAGGTACTATAAGATCAATTATCATTCCTATCAATGTTTACAGAAAAAATGGCAATGCTTTATAACACAAAACCATAATTAATAAATCGATCGTAATAAATAAAGTAGCGAGAGGAAGAAAATAATATCGATGTTTATTTCCATTCTTTTCCTGAAAACTAAAGTTTCGTTTCCTTTACTCAATATCCATCAGAAATGTCTTAAAATCACGTAATCCAAATATTGACAATATAGGTTTAATTGACAAAAACGTATTCAAATGTCAGTTTTACTAAATGTTGCGGAATAGTATAGTTTAAGTTTTACAGTATCCACCACATAATTGTTAACAAATTGTGATTTTTACAAAATTTCTTTTGCAAATTGAGAGTCTATTCGTCAAGTATAATTCATTTGCTGCTTTTATAGAATGTCTTTTAAAATCAAACATAACCTTACATTTTGTTTTAGAAATAAATTGTTAAGGAGACATGTAAAAATCGTCCATTAAACTTTTCAAATGACATATTGGGAAAAGAATGCAAATATTGAGTATGGATCACCATAAATGAAACCTCCGACCATTAACGGAAGGAAGCTATTAGATCTACATGTAGAAACAAATCGAAGTGATTGCACTTCATTTTGAATTTTCAAAAAAAAAAAAAAAAAAAAATATCTTATTCACTTTCAAGGAAAGTAAGTGGCATTTTAATGAGAAATTATGTCAATTTGGGGTGTCACATTGAATTAACAATTTCAAAATATTAAGTAACAAACTTATTTCAACGATTAGAATTTTCCTTAAGATATAGACATCATTAGTTAATTTTCATCAAAAATAAAAGAATAATGTGCGAACATGTGAATAGGTTTTGTTGAAGTATGTGAAATTTTCCCCCATCACTTCTTGTGACCACGATTTGGAATACTACCTGGTAACCTTGAAAGTTATCATATGCTATTTAAAGATGGAATCTCCTCATATCTATTGGACGAGTCAAGATGTAATATTTTGCATGCAAGAGCTATAGAATGCATAAGAAATGGAGTGCCGCGGTTCTTGTTTCTGCGTCACGTTTAAGGTCACAATATTTTCATCCAAAACGACCTTGAAATTCCACCAGAGTAGTCAAAAATTGTATAAACTATTGATTTATTATAAATATTGTCATAATTTCCAGCATAAACAGTTTGCATGAAGATATTTCTATCTTTTTACAAAGCAGAACTTATACACACTTGTAAATTCAATATGATATATAAGCAAACCAAATTTCCTCTATTTTGAAATCGATGCTTCTGTTATACTTCTACAGCTTAGGTTTCTTGGACTTTTCCATATACATGTAGTAACACTGGTGTAAAAAGACGAATCATGATATAAAATAAAGTAGGGGTATTGGATTACACAGGAAATAGAAAATAATTCTCTCATTTTCCCCCAAGTGAAGATAAGGGATAGGGCACATAAAATGCCCCCAAGAGGGTTAGCAAAATTCAAATATTATGGACATCTACTATGCTCTGTTACTTTGTCAGTTAAGACTCATTCCCATAGTTCACACAATCTTTTCTTGTGGTCATTTTGTTTGTTCTGTTGAAGACAAAAAGTACCTTCAATTACTTTTTTTCAAGTCAGGAAAGAGAATATTTTACTGCGCTCTTTGATTCCACTGAAAACATAGTCCCCTTCAAACTGTGTTAAATGTTATATAAAACATCTGTAAATAAGAAAGAGTACTGTATGACTCCATGACCGAAAGGAAGATATGACGCTTATCTTCTAATTTGTCTAAATGATGACAAAAACTCTTCCTTAAGAAGTAAATGTCTAGGTTTTTAGCTCTTCTGAGCCGAAGGCTCAAAGAGCTAATCATATGGCCATATGTCTGGAGTGCGGTGTGCGTCAACTTTTTGGGAAAAGGGCTATATCTCAAGAACCCCTTGGCCAATTTTTGTCAAATTTGTCTCAGGGTATCCTTGGCCCAAGGGCTTTCATTTGTACCAAAACTAGGGTTGTGACCCTTTCACAAGGGGAGATAATTAGGAAAATGCAAACAAAAGTAATGGTTGCTAGAAAAATCTTCTCAAGAACCACTGGGCAAATTATCACCAAACTTATGCATAAGGATGAGGATAGGTTGTACATAAAAAATTGTTCAAGGCATCATCCTGGGGTAAAGGGTGTGGTCTCAAGGTCACTTCAAAGTTGACCTTAAATTTTGTTTTGTTAAAACTTTGATATTTTGCTTAGTATAAGGACTAGGATCATCAAATTTTGTCAGTTGATGCATCTTAGGACCTAATATCATGTTGTCTCAAAAGTAGGTCATGGTGACCTATTTTTTAATTTCGCAGGTAATTATTATTAAATGGATTTTGATGCATATCTTGGACACTTTTGAGCCTATGATCATCAAAAGTTGTCAGTTGATGGATCATGGGACCTTGAACTACGTCATGTGAAAAGTATGTCATCATGACCTACTTTCTGAATTTTATGGCTAATCATTTATGAATACATTTTAGGTTGTTATTTCAGATACCGAGAGGTTTAGAATCATCAAACCTTGTAAGTTGATGCGTCTAGAGGCCTCAAAACATATTTATTTAAAAAAGTAGGTCACGGTGACCTACTTTTTTTAATTTTGCAGACATTCAAATTTCACATTTTCAATCAGTTTAGATGCATATTTTGGACACTATGAAAGCTAGGATCATCAAACTTTGTCAGTTGATGCATCTTGAGTCTTCATAGTTTGTTGACCAAAAACTTTTGGAATTTGACGGCTATATTTTAATATTTAAGATACTATTTGACTTACAATTATCAAACACTGTCAGTTGATGCATGTTGAGTCTTCAGAGTGTGTTGACTAAAACGTAGGTCACCGTGACCTATTTTTGGATTTTGACGGCTATATTTGAATATTTCAGATACTATTTGACTTACAATCATCAAACTTTTGTCAGTTGATGGGTCTTGAGTCTTCAGAGTGTGTCGACCAAAAAGTAGGTCACTGTGACCTACTTTTGGAATTTGACGTTTATATCTGAATATTTCAAATACTATTTGACTTCAATTATCAAACTTTGTCAGTTGATGCATCTTGAGTCTTTGGAGTGTGTCGACCAAGAAGTAGGTCACTGTGGCCTTCTTTCGGAATTTGACAGCTATATTTGAATACTATTTGACTTGTCAGTTGATGCATCTTGAGTCTTCGGTTTGTCGACCAAAAGTAGGTCACCGTGACCTACTTTTGGACAGTTACATTTAAATTTTCAGGTACTATTTGACTTAACATCATCAAACTTTGTTAATTGATGAATCTTGGTTAGTGAGAATTTTTGCCTGTTCTACAATGTATCAGAAGAGCGATTCTAGGCCCATGGGCCTCTTGTTTATTTGTATATTATTTTATATCCCATTAGAGATTTTTCACTGATGTAAAGACGTCACCAGGTTTAGGTGAAGTGCCCGGGCTTTATCGCGCCCACCGTCTACCGTTACACGGGACCTTCGTTTTAAAAGTTACATGTATATTCGAAAGACTCGTGATTTTCACTTTTAATCTCAAGAGAAGGAACAATCACCATCTACATCCTGGGGTTGATGCGGCGCCGGTTCCTAACCAATCACCATTAATTAATTACCGCAGCCAATCACATGTCTAGGTTGTTAGCATTATGGAAGATATAGAAACATTGGAAGTTATGGAAGAATGTTTGTGTAATATGCAGAAATAACCCTTTTATATATTCCGATGAAAGGCGAAGATAACGAACAGTGATCAATCTCATAACTCCTATAAGCAATACAAAACAAAGAGTTGGGCAAATACGGACCCCTGGATATACCAGAGGTGGGATCAGGTGCCTAGGAGGAGTAAGCATCCTCTGTCGACCGATCACATCCGCCGTGAGCCCTACATCTTGATCAGATAAACGGAGTTATGCGTAGTCAAAATCGGTGTGCCAAGAACGGCTTAACAATCGGCATGAAACACGTCAGACAGCATTTGACCCAATGACAGGTTGTATTGGCAAACTGCATCCGTTATAACGACCGTAGAAGTTGCAAAATGCTGATTTTAAACGAGACTGTTGGAACCCCTGGACCATCAACTTGTTTGTCAATAGCCTGCTTCGGTTTAAAAAAATAATACTTCCGTATAACACAATTTCTTCCATCTTTGTAATACATGTATAGAGGCTCTTACGTTGAGTTGAAAGGTCAGTGTTTTTATCGAGAAATGAACTACATTAAAAACCATACTAGGTCCATTGTATGTAAATATTTCTCTTTAAAATAAATGTTCCCAGGGAGTTTCATCAGACATTGCTATGTCATAATATGAAACCAATGGCTAAATAAATGAAAATTATTCTATTTGAACAGAAGAAATTCGAACATTTTGCCTTTAATTAATTAAACAGTTGTGAAAAATGTGCAGGAACTTCAATTAATCATTAAATATTTTTAATCAACTTGACAAATTGCTGACTATTATATCATATTTGACGGAGAAATTTGGATAAATCTCTTAATCCATAAGATTTTCTAAGTTATAATGTTTATGCAACAGTAGTGATTTTAAACACGTTAAATCTAGCTGAAACAATAAATTATTTTGTTGGTACACATGTAACGCCTTTCGCGGTTTCTTCTTTGCTCGGTATACACTAGGTATTGAAAAGTCAACGCGGAAGTAGTCGCAAAGACATAAATCATTACATTTGACTAATATGCTGATAAATAGCAATATCCTCTGTCCGTTTTAATGGTTTTATAACACATACCCACCTCGTATAATGGCCTGACTCATGACCAATTTATGAAACAATTCCTTTTGTTGTTCAAACATTTCACACCCTTCAAGTGCTAGTACTGCTTGTGATGTGTTGATTTTTTTCGTTCTAAACGCAGTTATACAAGGATACGGCATGTTTAAGTAATATAACATGATTGAGGAATTACAGGATTGAATACGAAATTATGATGTGTTACCATTTATAGACAAGTGCCATTTCGAATTGATTTCATTGCTGTTTAATGTACACATTTAGAATGAAGACTTCTAAAGAGGATCAACGCAAAGAGCATGGGGTTACATCAGAGGGAGGGACGAAATAATAATCCTGCCTCGGGTAAATTTTGGAAACCATTTAAAAGGTCATTTTATAGGGACACACCAACTGCCTGACATTTCTACGCTTCCCCATGTGTATAAAATTCTTTTATCTCGAAATCATCGAGATACATACTAAATACTCCATACGAAGAGTGATGCTGCCACGACTATCTTCCGATCAGAAGCACAGGGCCTCCGAACGTCTGTACATAGGAGTCGACAGCTCTACAATGTAAACAACCACTGAGCTCCGCGAGCGTAGCGATAGTAATGCAAAGCGATTTGGGCTAAATCTGCTCAAGCGCTTTATTGTCCCCCACCGCGACGCGGAAGGGGACATAGAAATACCAGTGTCCGTTCGTCCGTCCCTCCCACTTCACTTTGTGGACGCAACTCCTCAGAAACCGCCCAACGGATTTTGTTCATAATTTGTAGGACTGTTAGTCACAATGTGTAGTTGATCATATTACGCCGACATTTTGATTCGACAGTTTTTACAGGAGTTATGAGACTTTGTTGAATTTGTACATGCTACACTATAGGAACACTTTGTGGACGCAACTCCTCAAAACCGCTCAACGGATTTTGTTAATATTTTGTAGAATTGTTAGCCACAATGTATAGTTGATCATATGCCGTCATTTTGATTCGACAAATTTTAGAGGAGTCACGGGACTTTGTTGAATTTGTACATGTATGCTACACTATAGGAACACATTGTGGACGCAACTCCTCAGAAACCGCTCAACGGATTTTGTTGTAATGCAAAGGTTTTAATCTTAACATTTCTAACATGAGAGCATTTTTAGATATTACAATGTAAACCACGTGTGTGTTTACTTGCAATGTATTCTCGTTATATTTTCCTAAGTACCATATGTTTCCCCCACAAATTATAGATGCTCTGTTAATAATTGTCCTCTCCGTGTAATGAAATGCATATTTTAAGTAAGCTAACATCATATGGACAGTCTTGGTGCAGACATGTATCTCCATAGGAAAAGATATGGACAACCAAGATAGCTACAGATCCTCAGCTTATTTGATTGACACTTTATTGAAACATTATAGAATAGATGGAACTTCTATAGAAATATATAGACCACAAACAGAACCTCAACAACTTTATTTTTCAGGCCATCGTCGATATCATTCAATCCATGCTCAAGTTATCGTTCATAATCAAGGGCATATACGATTTATTGAATGTGGTTTTCCAGGACACTTTAATGATGCTCAACAATTTGCACGTCTCCCTGAAATTGTTGGTGCAGATCTTCCCTTCCCTGAGGACTGTCTTTTACTTGGAGATAAGATTTATCCCAACAAGAATCATGTTATGACCCCTTACAAAGAGCAACAGATACGACGAAGAGATGCGCATGACAGAAGGAAGTGCCGAAAAGTAAACCGAATTATAACGAAATAGAGATCTATCATTGTGCGCAATATCGGTAAAATGAAGTCCTACAGAATTTTAAGCAGCCTGTGGAGGCAACAAAGGCGAAAACTGCGACGAATTATTGTCATCATAGCAGGTCTCGTTTCCAGGTGAGATGAATGAATATTCACTGTGGGGTGAAATATATGATTCCACACCACACACATCTGTAATGCTTCGTATAGTATATATGATTTTAAAATACGGACTTATTGTGATTATGGGAATTAATACCTCTGGTGTGTCCAGGGGTCCGTGTTTGCCCAACTATCTATTTTGTATTGCTTGTAGGAGTTATGAGATTGATCACTGTTCGTTATCTTCACCTTGCATATACATAATACATTCATATATAGATGATTAAATAGCGAGATTCAGACTGTTACTGAACACCATACTATTGCGTTTGCTTAGGGCTATTCAAAATATAATGTTTTATACCATTCCATTTTCTTGATGTTCAATGTCCCATTACAAGAATTTTGCAAACTTGCAGCACTCAGACAGCATCTGCAAATCCTATAAAGTGCTGTGCTAAAGAGCTGTTCTATTGCACTATAATCTTTGATATACCAAAAACATGTTTTGAACGTTTCCCTTAAAATGTCCAAGTCCGCTGTCAACATTCTGAATCCGGTCGTCGCAAACCTCCATTACAGGGTACCCAATGTCGACGATGAGCAGAAATAATTAAGAACATTTTACAATGCATTCTCCAGTTTTTGCACATAATTAGGCCTAATCTAGACTTTCACAAAATTCCTATTTTATAAATTCAAAAATCAATTTTGAAAGAAATGACCGACTTATTTTAGTAGACATCATATTCCGCTGTGCATTCGGGGGTTTTGTTTTTTCTCCACATGTACACAGTCGATAGTTGCAATGTAATAGACAAATGACCACCGCGGTGGTCAAGAGGTAGCGTGTCTAAGCACCGCATGCGGAAGGTCGGGGTTCGAATCCTGGCCGCGACAGACCTTTAAGTCGACAAAACGGATAGTGAAATTTCCTTTCGGAAATTGCGAAAGTACAACTACCACATGGAGACGTCACCAATACCGGTGAAAGGCTTCAAATTTAGTCACATGCCCGGCGCTTATGGCCATTGAGTAGTGAAGTTTCTTTAGCGTGCCATACCTTCTGCGACACGGAACATCCGTTTTTAAGGTCATCTCCAAGAACCCGTGACATTCACACCTGATGCCGAGCGTTTGGCGATGGAAATTTCACTACCCATTTTAACTATTTAGGTCTGTCGCGGACGGGACTCGAACGTCAACTTTCCGCATGCGCTGCGAACGCTATACCTCTAGACGACCGCGGCGGTTGCAAGCAAGGGGTACTAAGGACCTATTCTAACCTTGTCTCGTGCAACACGCTCTGCCTTTTCCGTAAATATCCGAAGAGCATTAACGGAGACAGCCGAGAGTCTGGTTGAACGAGACTAATTCTAACCCGGATCCCCACGTATCCAGAGTAGGTAACAAGGAATACACCTGTGAAATGAAAGCCCCATCACTAATCGTTCAAATGTTATGGCCAAGATTAACGTTTTGCAAAAGTAGGTAAAACCCCATGACCAAGGTCATGAGGTCAAAACTTCTATTAGCAAAAGGAAGGTCTTGTCACAAGGAATACACATGTGTAATTTGATTGATTGTATCTTGTTTAACGTCTCTCTCTCTCTCTCTCTCTCTCGAGAATTTGGAGACGTCACGAAGACCGATGAAGAGCTTCAAATATTAGGCCTTTGTTCAGCGCTTACGGCCATTGAGCAGTGAGGGTTCTCTAACGTGCCACACCAACTGTGACATCGGGCATCCGTTTTTAAGGTCATCTCCAAGGACCCTTGACATTCACACCTGATGCCGAACGTTTGGCGATGGAACTGTCACTAGCTGATTTAACAACTTAGGTCTGTTGCGGCAGGGATTCGAACCCCGGCCTTCCGCATGCGGGGCGAACGCTCTAACCACTAGACCACCGCGGCGGTCATGTGCAATTTGAAAGCCCTATCACTATCCTTTAAAAACATTTTTTGGCGGATAAAGACAAATAGACCGAAACCTAGCTACGCTCCCGAATCTCCGATTACGGGAACATGAAATAGCATCAGAAATATAGAATATCGATGAATGCGTAAAAATCTAATATTATTTTATTTAAGCTGCAAAAAGATAGAAATATGTTCATACATAGTGATTATACGTTGCCAATCAGGACAGAAATTTGCAATCAATCTCTAGAATATATAAGTCATTACCTACTTCAATAGAATTTCAAGGTTCTTTGTCATATGAGTGAAATATTTTCGAGAGGGACGTTAAACAATATATATTTCTCATAATATGAAATGCCTTGAACTTGAACTAACCTTAACACAAAAACAATCATGACAACCACTTTTCTCATGTCAAAAGGATGCATACATTCTATAATTGTCGCATAAAATGATCACTTCTCAACGCTCCCAATGAATTTGAAGATTCCATCCTGACTTGATACACCCCCAGTAACAATGGCCTGCATCTTGACGGTTTACGCCATCTCTATACTGTACGTCACTGCACTCCACAGAAACTGACGACCTCATGAATGAAATTGATAAATTCGTCTTCTTTTTCAAGCATACATGTATCTGTTTGCAGGCAGTAAGTCAAATTACTTTGAAGTAATTTATTTTTACAAAATGATAACCGAGGTTACAGTCAGTAATGGTGAAATAAGGAAATTTATCATTTAAGAGAAAGTTGGAAATGTGTGCTAACGATGTAGCAAATGAATGTAATTGCTTTGTCAGCAGAATTATAAAGCATCATGTCATGTACTAGAAAACAAAATTGTTTGACAGTTCTAGGTCACCGATGGGATACATTGTTCACAGTGCAGCACGAGTTATTCTCCCCTGAATTCAGGAGGCGCACAACACGTTGGGGCGAGTCATCAAGTAATTGCGTCATGAAAAGGAATAGATAGATAATTTACTATTTCTGATCGTAATTAAGTGCCAGTTAAGGAATTTTTGTAGAAATTAAGTAAAATAACTGACAAATGATATGACTGTACAAAATTCTTAAGTTATTTATTATATATGTGTGTCCAGTATGTGATTTTTCACAGTCCTCAGCATCTTTAGATCAGGTTAAGGATGTCTTTAGCATGTCAGCAATTCTTCATTATTACGTTTTAGCACTATTTTTGACGACCCAAAACACAATGAATATGCCAAAAATTACATATGCAACCAACGCATGTAATTATTAACTTGTTATCCAACCACACTGCAGACAAACATCAGGTGTCAATGAACTGAACATGTGAATTATATATCGAATCCGTATCGCTAAGGTCATTTTTCTGTTGAAATCATTTTTCTAACGTATGCGAGTGATTCAATCTTTTGAAAATCAATGTCTGTGTCAATCAACTTAACCAAAAGTACACAATAAACCATCTAACACGCATCAAAAGAGAGAGGAGGGGGTGATTTTTCTCCGACAATGTACTTTTTCTGTTATCATTACATGCTAAGTTGGTTATCTTAACAAGCGAAGTTTTGATCTATAAGTTGCCCCCTTTTTTATATAGTATTATTGAATTATAGTGGAAACATAAAATTTAACGAGCGAACCATTTGCACACTATGTTTAATATTTAAGGAACCAATGAATTGAATTTCAGGACCAACCTATCCCCCCCCTGTGATTTAGGATTTGGGCTTTTGGGTTTTGTTATATTTGTTTTTGCTTACGAGTCAAGAATTTTCAGACAATAATTGTGAAGTCAACTTCACCGCCTCCTCTTTTTTTTTCGAAAACAATGTTACATACCCGATTCTATTTATATTATCATATGGTTTCATCGTGCTTTTGTTTCCATTTGTCTGTTAATATTCAGGAAAGTTCTGGTATTAATTGTATCATAACTTGGACAGGATTAAGCAGGAAATATTGGATATAGGTCTATACCCCCTCCCCATACTTCAATATAACGAAATATATTCTGAATAGCGTTCTTCGAAAAATAGAAGAAACATCACTCATCTTGTACATTCTTCATGTTTGTTAACTCATCTATTTCAAATAAAAATCTTCATGTATATCTTATCATGTAAGGACACATGATGCATCGAGGCGTGGGTAATGTGACAAATTGAGATCGGGTTCGGGATGTATCATAACCGGATAGAGGCTAAATATAAAGCTTACGTCAACCGGACTTTATCATAGGGCATTACGAAAGCATCCGAGGGTAGTTCAGTTGCTCAGCAGTATAAATACGGGCGTTCTGGCGAAAGATCGCAATTCATTTTCGGAGCTCGACAAGAGAAGAAGTAAAGGTACAGCAATATTTAATACGGTGTGTATTAGTATAATTCAGTATACGGTGGCGAGAATACAGGTCTAGAGGATAATAATAAAGTATTTCCTCTGTTATTGCCTTATTGGTGTCGAGATTTGTCCGGTTGTAGTAGGACATTCATGATACACAAGTATCTGTCTGGTATTGGATGCAGACTAGTATAGGTCCCAGCCTTGTCTACACATACCTTATAGGCCTTGGTGCGATGTGTGATTAGGATAGGTAATCCTGAAAACTATTTGTGTATATTGACTCGTTATCTTAGTTGTTCATTTTTTAAATACATAATCATTCATCAATAATCATACTTCCCCCAGACTGGTCCAAATCATAGAATCTAAACCCGTAACACAGTTTTACACTTGTTATTACAATAAATATGATACCTGTTAAAACTCAGCACATGATAAAGATTTAGGTACCGTCAGCTTTAAAATACTCTATTTGTTACTATTTTATCTGAAGCTTAGTACCCCATCAGTAAGTACGCCCTCTACTTCCGGTGTAAGGGCAGTAACTGCAGAAATGAAGGCTATTCCAATGTATTACGTTAGTGATGTCCTGTATTTCCCTTTTAAAACACTCTACAAGACAAATACGAATACTCTCCGGCAAATTCGAACATTTTTCATTGTTCAATGGTATGTCATGGGATTAGGCACAACTTATTTTGTCATCTTTCTACATTGAGTATGATATATGTACAAATATAATGAGTCTCAGTATATTTTAAAACATTATGATATAATGATATTTTATTTTACGTTCTCTGTATCCTTTGCTTGTCTTAAGAGGCGATTAGATGGGGCACTCCTACATACTGATTTTGACTACGGATTACTCCGTTTGATCAAAACATAGCGACCACGGGGATGTAACCGGTCAAGAGGGGATGCTTACTCCCCCTAGGCACCTGACCCCACCTCTGGTATATCCAGGGGTCCGTGTTTGCCCAACTATCTATGTTGTATTGCTTATAGGAGTTATGAGATTGATCACTGTTCGTTATCTCCACTTTCATGGTGCTATGAAACATTCCGCTTCAACATACACGCCCTTAACCACTCATTTGTCGCAAGAACTAAATACATGTAGCTGAGTGGAATCAGCTGGAATAAACATTATGGTGACCGTGGACAGTGTAGAAACCTTTAGATCGGCCATATAACAGGACTAAAAATGCTACATGCGCTCTCCACGATCCGCTGTTTCAATGCTAGAAGTGGTAATTATATAGTTTTTAATCAGATATGTGAAGAGATTGATTTTAACAAGCATTCTTAGAGTATTGCATGGTAATACATAGTCCCCTACCGGTTGCAAAAAATACTGTACCACAACAATATTCGAAGTCCATTATGTAGGTTATGGTAAAAGGCAAAATTGGGGAACCAGGATAGGAATGGTTGGAAATTAACTATTATTGAAGTAGAGACTAGACCAGGAAAAAAGACAAATTTATAATTAGGTTTAGGTCTTTAACCAAGTCTATGTGAAATATAGGTGATCATGAATAATTTAGCTACATTGTTGTATTACTATGCTAGAAGTTTTCATGAGTGTAGTACTCTTATCTAAAGAAATAAGAAACTTGGATGTAACTAACAATTCATGCTATTTTTCTAAGTCTAAGGGTCATAACTTAATGAAAAATCAACGGACTAAGGACGAAATTCGAAGTTGATCTGTAACGTGTTATGGCAAAGTAATTTTCCAAATATCAAATTAATATCTGCAAGCACAACAAAAAAGTCTGGAAAACTGATAATTCATGCTATTTTTCTAAATCCAAGGGCCATAACTAAGTGAAAAATCAATGGACCGGGACCAAATTCAATCTTGATCTGTAACTTGTTCTGGCAAAGCAACATATCAAATAAATATCTGCAAGAACAGAAGAAAAAAGTGTGGAAAACTGGACTGACGGACGGAGCGTTAAACCTAAAGTCCCCTTTGACTTCGTCAGTAGGGGACTACAAAAAGGTCAAATGTCATAACCCTAAACGCCATTTCAAAGCAGAGAGATCGATCAGATATAAACTTACAGCTGGGAGTATCTATCGGAAAATTTGAGAGGTCATTGTTTCTGTAATAACAAATCCACAGCCACACGGTTAGCTACATATTGGCCTACATGTACTTGTCAAACATGTCGAGTCAGCGTCCAGTTCTAAATCACCCAACGTTCAAAACTTCGACTGAGACACCCACCCACCCCCCTCTTTTTCTCCCAACCGACCATCTCAATTGCACGTTTAGAGACAATCACGGTCTTTAAAAATCATGACGACATTTAATATCTGTGGAAACGAGGGGGGCAGGTGATAGGAAAGACCGAAAATAACCCCCGTTTATATTCGGTCTTTCCTATCACCCTAGGGGATAACCCCCTCGTTTATATTCGGTCTTTCATATCCCACTAGGGAATATAAATAACCCCCTCGTTTCCACAGAAATTAAACGACATTAATCTTAGCCAAAAATTCTTTAATTGTGAAGTTCAGCATATATATATCATGAAATCGGAAATGCCCCATTTCTCAACGCATTGTCAATGTGTACGGAGGATTTTTGTGTCATCTTTTAGAATTGTTTGTTTAACGTCTCAAATGCATACACAAGTAATAAGTAACAATTTTGAAAGCTTCACTGGACTATGAAGAGGCCCGGTACGTGATGTACAGTGAAACCCTTCACAGAATCCGATCACGCGACCGCCCCCACTTCTTAGCTTCATGAAGTTTTCTCTAGATGTTGAATGCACAAACTGTCTTCATTTGATTTTTAGTATTCTATATAAACATGGAATGTGATAGGCAGCAGGCTCAAAGACTGTGTAAGTCTTCCTTAACGAAGCTCACACATTTACAATTATAACATATACTTGACAGACATAGGTTGATAAACTACTTGCATTTAAGCATTTCTTATAAGTTTGTGAACTGATTTAAAATCTCTGATGTACAGACTATAATTCTCTGCTCATGCAACATACTAATAGTTTATCATGTGACGTATTTGCCATTTCATTAATTACATATAATGAACATTATTTTTCTTAAGGATTTCCACAATATGAAATGATGAATCCTTTAATACAAATACAAGCTTCATCCCTTAACGGAAGATGTACTAAATGTCAATATCAGTCAATTCGCAATTCATGTAGCTTTACAATTTTTTTTAAATGTAGGGTTTTTTTCGGCTGTTTTCCTAGTGTGAGCATACCCATGAACCCAGGTCTTACACAACATGGGATTATAAAAGACACCAAATTAAGTGTTGGAATTATTTATCTGTCGGTTGTTTTTTTTTAAAATTTATTATGTGTAGATTGTCGTTCCCTTCGTCCTACACCTTCAATCACAACCTTTCGTTTAGCAATGCGCACTTAATCATTGCTTCATTCATCTAACATTATGGGAATATGTATAAACAATTCAAATTGCACGGATGTTTCAGTAAATTCCTGTATCGATTTTATCGAGACGATTTCTTTTCTTATTTCAAATTCAGATACAAGCATAGATAACTACATATCCCTGTCTATTTTATTTCGTCAATGGCTGATTCACCCTAGAATTCTATATTGGATCAATGAATGAATGACGCAACCAGCTACTCAAACCAAATTTTTATTACCTGATAGAAGGATAAATTTAAGGAGTACAGTTTTTCTTGACATGATTTATTTTACTGAATATGCATACAATAAAGATGAACTTTTGTACAGTGCTTCGAGTGTGATTTAAATGAGTCGTATGCAAATTCGCTTGTTTTCTCTCACGTTTGTACGGAGCTTTAATGGTGTTAGGAACGGTACAAAATCATTTCGTTTAAATTGGGATCAAATAGATAATGCCATTATACACCACCGCAATTTTTTTTTTTTTTTTTTTTTGCGTAAAGGAATGACTTTTTGATTCTTGACAACGTCTCCTCGCCTTCGCATTTGTCGTGTCAAATCAAAGTTTTACATGTAATAGGCCCAAACAGCCCTTATCATGCGTTTATGAGAGCGTTGCTGCTAAAATTGCACACTAGTTGTGATCTTGTACACAACTTGATGGTGTTACGATGTCCTTGTGGCTGTTGTCCACACCTGAAATCGTTTAATTGCCACTGATTATGAAATATTGTTTATTAATAGCGACAATTACAGCTGACGATTACACGAGCTCACTATAATTTCCATGCCTACTGCAACCAAAGTCGCTGTAACGTTGGAATTTACGACAGTTTTTGAGTCAGATGGAAATCAAGTATATACTGTAATTTTTATCATTCTTTATTTTTATTTCAATATGCCTACGTAATCATAATCTGGTCTATTTTAAGTATGAAATAATGCATAGGTCGTAGCACGTGTATAACCGGAAAACGGCAAACGAGTAAAGCACTAAAATTCAATTATCCTCATATTAAGCATATCGTTTGAATACTTAAATCCCCCACTATGAACTTCACAGTGTATTGTAGAAAATCTCTCTCTCTCTCTCTCTCTTGTTCTGAGATATATCTATCCCTGTAAGGGGCACATCTTTGATAAATGAATATTTTCCTCCTTTTTCTTCCTTTAAAAAAGCCTCAACAGCATGCAACTTTATCGAAAAGAAATATCATTTTTTACCTTGATAATTATTGAAAAAGAGATATATTATTATTTACATGAATTAAGTTATATATCTCTATCTACAGGGGATGCTTACTCCTCCTAGGCACCCGATCCCACCCCTGGTGTGTCCAGGGGTCCGTGTTTGCCTAACTATCTATTTTGTATTGCTTATAGGAGTTATGAGATTAATCACTGTTCGTTATGTTCACCTTTCATCTCTAAATTCTCTTAAAGTGTCACCTTGTCATAAAGCGATACTTCTATAAAGATTAAAATACCGGTAAACATTTCGTATCCATTAAAGATACTCTCTACTCCCCTAATCTAACCAATCAGAATTGATAAACATACTCGCTACTCCCCTAATCCAACCAATCAGAATTGATAAAGCACAGGATGCTCACTAGCTCGAGTAAAAAAGGAATTTTGATTTATTGTACTACTCAATATGGCTCATACTTAATCTCTAAATATGTTTGTAGTAAGCTTACATTTGTTAAATGCGGTGCATCTTTTTAGACATTTATTAATGCAGAACATCTTTTTAGATGTGAAACGCTTAAATTTGTTAAATGTGGTACATCTTTTTAGATGTGAAACGCTTACATTTGTTAAATGCGGTACATCTTTTTAGATGTGAAACGCTTACATTTGTTAAATGCGGTACATCTTTTTAGATGTGAAACGCTTACATTTGTTAAATGCGCACGCGTATCTGTATAATGAAAGTTTTATGGTATAGTTCGTCAATACAACCTACGAGTATCATTGGGTCAAATGCTGTCTGACGTGTTTCATGCCGACTGTTAGGCCGTTCTTGGCACACTGATTTTTACTACGGATAACTCCGTTTACCTGATCAGGATATAGGGCTCACGGCGGGTGTGACCGGTCGACAGGGGATGCTTACTCCTCCTAGGCACCTGATCCCACCTCTGGTGTGTCCAGGGGTCCGTGTTTGCCCAACTATCTATTTTGTATTGCTTATAGGAGTTATGAGATTGATCACTGTTCGTTACCTTCACCTTTCATAATTATGCGGAAAGCTTACTGCTGTACATTTTGTCAGTTATACTTGAAAATGTACTTAAAATGTTTTTATAAGTGTTCAAAATGAAGAACAGAGATTTAACATATCAATAGAAGCTT